>NW_010965372.1:5530551-5546699 GCF_000463585.1 Tarenaya hassleriana | reverse complement strand
CACTCCTATGCCGAGGGTCTTCAGGACATCGTTGTCCCAGCTGAGGGTCCTGAGGTTCATCAGCATAGTTCGAGATGCGTTAGTGACGTCAGTGACATGCAACCCACCGTCCACACCGCCGGTCATGTTCCAGATCAACCATGTGTCGATGGTGCCAAAGAGTGCATCCCCTTTCTTGATAGCCTCTTTGACAGCATCCACATTTTCCATCAACCAAATCAGCTTCAGCGCTGAGAAGTAAGTGCTTATGGGCAGGCCACATGTTCTGACGAAATGAGTTCTTCCCCCTGATAGTTCTTTCTCCAGTCTCCTGCAAGATCAGACACGTTTCTCCCGTGAGTCATAGTCCCCTGAAACAGATTGAGAGAGTATCAGACACAAATCCAAATGGTGAGAGAACATACATGCAGATAGAACTGGTGCGGGCGTCCATCCAGACAATGGCATTGTAGAGAGGAAGACCAGTGGATTTGCTCCAGACAACGGTTGTCTCTCTCTGATCCGTGAGCCCAATGGCCTTCAAGCCAGCGTCCACGTTATGCCCATCAGCCGTGGCCTTGTCCACAGCCTTTGCAACGCACAGTTTGACACTCTCCAGTATCTCCATTGGATTGTGTTCCACCCATCTTCACCCCCATCACAACCATATCATTAGACAGACAGACAAAAAGTTCAGACAGATTAAAAAACACAAACTTTTGGGATCAGTTCGAATCAAAAGTCCCAGATTTAGACAATTTCCAGACTACAAGGAACACTTTCTTAGATAAAAAGCATTCCTTTTACGTCAATGTGTTAATTGCGTCGAATTCATCGTATATGTATTACGCGGCTTATATACCCAAAAACATTGAAGAATCCGAAGGAAATCCAGAACGTAAAGATCGAACAAAAGATTCGGATCACGCATTCACAGCCTATACACGCATCGTCAAATTTCGATTCCCGAGTTCTAACCACAGACACTTTTGCAATTCCCTATCAGAAAAACTAGATACGCGATCAGAAGACAGATCACGAGCCATACGCTTCATCTCATAGGCTTTAAGTCAAATCTCATAACGCCCGAGTCAGGTGTGTGTGAGAGAGAGAGAGAGAGAGAGAGAGATTACCCAGCTTCGGGATAGTACTGAGTGAACTCGACCTGGTGAGATCCAACGGAACGGGCATGATGATCGTAGATGATGAATCTGGTGCTGGTGGTTCCCTGGTCGATTGATCCGATGAACCCCTTGTCTCCTGACATTTTTCTATCTTTTTCGTTCTTCGAGTTTTCTTGGGAACCAAACAGAGGAATTGCGTATTTATATAAGGAGAAGAATAGGGGGAAGGAGAAACAGAGCGTTGAACAAAAATGGGGGGAGAGAGAGAGAGGATGGGAACGACTTTACTCCGTCAGAGATTATATCGGAAAATTCACCATTTTATCCATAAAAAAACTTCATTATCATATCTTTAGTTCACGTGACAACGAATTCCGTGATGCTTGGAAACTAATTTCCCTTTTATATTCACCCAACATATATTTTACCTACATATACTGATATACACACACGGAATGTTGATGTCATCGACACTGTATTTACTATTTTATCCCAACTCTTCGTTTAGGGTTAACGACAATAAATCCCATATTTTTGGAACAAAATCCATAATTTTTAGTAACAAACACTGGATTTTCCTAACCAATAGCACGTTTTCAAATTTCTATCTTTGCAAAACTCGCTTTCTCGCTAAAAAAACGGATTTTTTCCCCCAAAATTGTGATCAACCTTCTATGCGTAGTTAAGTTTGGCATTTATAATATAGTTTGATTATATTCTTATATACATATATATAACCAAATCGAAGAGACTTGTGCTTACAATTTTTTTTTAAAAAAAAAGATTAGCATGTTGGCTACATGCCATGCCACGTGGCAATCAGTTGAGATTTTTTGGGGGAAAAGTCAGAACAAACTATAGATAGCTTCGCTGATATCAGACTGCCACGTAGATATCTTAAATTGGATATTTGGTCACAGTTCTCATCGTTGACTTTGACTCCGCGGACACTCTAGTCCATTCGGAGAGACCTGAAAAGCGTGAATAATTGGAGATGGGTTTAATAATGATTCATAATCAATGGGAGCATCAGGCGATTAAAATTATTAGTTATTATCGAAATTTATATTTTCTTATTGTAACCATTAGCCAATTACCCAAACGCCGTATAATAACAAGGGACCACGACGTGATGAAAATGACCCAAGATTTAAATAATGCCTTTATCCAAAAACATTGTATTAAATGCCAACGCTAGTTTCATAAATATATATATATATATGAGAAGAAACCATGGGCCCTTATTATATCTCGTCCTTCCATAGTTAGGCCTATATGTTTTATATTCGCCAAAGGCCTAATATTTGTTATGCAGAAAGCCCATTTAACAACAATTATCCACGTCACAATTCTGCTATAATTCCCATATGAAATGCGGTATATATATATATGTATGTATGTATGTATGTATCATGCATCATGTATGTATATGTATGTATGTATGCAATAAGGTTGCGATTTGCAAAGGTGAACAAAAAAAACAAAAAGAATAATTAAGTAGCAGGAGAGGCCCATGACACACTCCTATTTCAAATAATAAATACAGAGTGTATTGTTATATATATGCTTATATGTAGAGACATATATAAAGCTGAAAAAAAGGGATATGGCAACCATTCCTAAAAATGCCATGGAATCTCGAATATCCCCTTAACTCTGTCTTGTCATTTTTTTTTTTCTCTAAGGCATCCATATATTATTATGTATTTTATTCGAAAATGAAAGGAGTGCAAGGCTGTAATTATTCCGCGGGATAAAGGTTATATCCGATATTCTTATTCCTATGCATTTTATACCTCAACCAAAAGCTTATACGAACTCTAACACGTCATAATCTTGTCATTTAAAAATGTAAAATTATATGAATTTACAACAAAAATAACCATCGTGATAAATTTAAGTGAAAAAATATATATTTTTTTAAATGATTGTATTTGTTGGCGGAAATATAAAAATAAAAGGAATTATCGTATTGGGACGTGTGTCGGTGACGAAACCGAATCAGAGGCAGGAGTTAAAAAAAGATACAGCTGGATCGTTGGATCTGACGAATCCTCAGACCCACCAATCCGACGGTCAGAAATCGTTTCTCTGTGCCCCACGTGTGGACCCCTCTCTCTCCTCACAGTTCACTTGTCTCGCTCCCTCTCTCTTCAAGACAAAGCAAAGCAGTTTAAGTTCCTACGAAAACAATATTTCTGATGATCTCGATCACAATCACATGCAAGTTGCAACCACTAAAAATGATATATTTATTTTCTCTAAATATATTTATTTTCTATTATTTTCCTTTAAAACCACACTACCTTATATAATAATATATCACACGTTGATATATTCAATTTAATTAACAATCATATTCTTTAATATTTCGCATGCTCAAGGTCAAAATATCTATTTAGATTTTGTATTGATTCAGTTATTATTTTTTTGGTACTAATCACCGTTATTACCTTGTTGTTGTTTATTGTATCTTACTGGCTTTTAGTCGCATATCTACACCTAAGTTTGGTGCGTTTTCATTTGCCATAACTATAGGAAAAACATTATCATTATGACAACCATGCATAACGTATTATAGGTTGGAAAAAAAGTCCATCGATAGCTTTTATTTTTCGGACTATTATTATGAAATATTGCTACATTTAAACCGTACGTGCCCCGGAAAATAATATTTGATAGGTCATATATTATCATGTGTAAATAATATTTATATGATATGTTTTCCTGATTTGTTGGAAGCCCCAACAAATGAAACCAAGAAGAAACAAAGGAGATGAAGCATGAGTGAGTGGGCATCGATGGCAAAAAATAAATAAAATATTTAACAAAAAAATAAAAATAAAATAATAGAATATTATCCGATTTGCGGGTTGCACGCCATTCAATATACACACGCAAAGACGTCATAGCCGTTCGGAAATGCTTCCGCTATATCCTCGGTTTATTATTATTTTTTTTTTGGAATTTTAGTGAGGACCATGGCATCTTAAATGCACCGATTCTCCGCCCACTAAATGAAAATATTATATCTTACAAATGTTTATAGATAATACTAGCTATATATATATATATATTTATGAAAGTTCGAACGTTTATAAAACACTGATGGAAATATGAGCTTATTATATATGGATATATGCATATACTCTCGTCAATTTGTAGATTTTTTTATATGGTAATATTATCATAAGCAACAAATGTTATTCTTATACCAAATTGGCCAAATTGGATAAGACTAAGAATGGGAGATAATCAAGGTGGATAAGTACAAAATTTTAATTATAAACTAATTTATTTCCATTACATACGTAAAATTATTTACGGTATCTATAATAACAAAAAGACGATAACATTACCAATCGGATCCGACGGCTATAAGCGATCTATGCTAGTGGATGGTCCATTTGCCCTAGAATCAACGGTGAGGATTGGCCTAGGCGCATCGTTCGTGATTATCATCGGTAGATGCAAAGCTACGCCAGATGGGACTCGAAAAGGACGGGAGGATAAATGAGCGCGTTCCTGACACTTGGCGCGTCCGAAACACGCGCTGCCACGTATTTATCTCGTGTTACAGATATCCATACGCTCTTTTGGAGCTACAGGTTAAAACCGTTAGATCTGAGGAAGAAAGATTCAACGGGTAAGATGTGCTGAGTGTATAGTAAGAACGTTGCGCTATAGCGCACCTAATTTCGACCTTCATTCTCTGACGGGAGCATCCGAGAGCATTCTTATAAGACGACACGATATCTCACCGAGTAGCTTCAGTGCTTCTCCTCGTTCTTGTTTGGCGCATCTCTCTCTCTCTTCTGATTCAAAGCGTACGGACAACGGAGAGGGATGGTTGCGGTGGCGTTGTTATCGGAAATGGGGACGGAGATCGTGGTGCCGTTGTGCGCCGTAGTCGGGATCGTGTTCTCGCTCGTCCAGTGGTTCCTCGTCTCACGCGTGAAGCTCACCGACGACAGGGGCGCGTCGTCCGGCGGAGCTAACAACGGCAAGAACGGATATGGCGATTACCTTATCGAGGAAGAGGAAGGGGTTAACGACCAGAGCGTCGTCGCCAAGTGCGCCGAAATACAGACCGCTATCTCTGAAGGTGAGACTTCGCAAGACAGATTTCAGATCTTACGGTTCTGTTCTTAGATCTCGTTTTGTTTTGGCTCGTTGCCGTCGTGGTAAAAGGTTATTATTTGAAATCTCCTGTTTGGCTGAAGGGAAACAATGGGTAAGTTTCGAAATCTTAAATTTGGTCCTGTGTATCTAGAACTCACTTTGCTGGGTTTTGAACATTCTTAATCCTTAATGGTTGTTATGTGCAACCCCAATCATGTTCCATGAGTGGTTGTTTTACTCGTTAACAGACGTGTTTTTCTCAGTCGTAAGAACCTCTGTCTAGAGTTAGTTTGGGTGTTGATTGTATTTTGGCGTTGGAAGGAAGTACCGTAAGCTCATATGAGTGCCGAGTTTTAGAATCCATTTGGGTGTTGGGTTACATGGTAGCCTGGTCTTAAAGGTAGCTACTTTAATGGCCGAGTAATACCTACGTTTTTGTTTTTGTGGGGATTCTACTTTACTTATATTAGACGCGAACTTTAATTTTACATCAGATCTGTAAAAGATAAAATTTTTTCGGGTCTGTTGAAATGTAATGTTTGGTTAGATATCGTTATCTTGTTCGGTCGTGTTTGTGTTTGCAGTCCCCTACTCTCATTGTTTTGTCTCATTTAAGAAAACGTGTTTTAGCTTTTTGAGTTTGGTAGGGCATAGCTTATGAGTGTTTCACGTGCCCCTTACGTGGATCAGGGATTATATTTTTGTAGTCTTGTATGGTTGTGCGTTTCATGATGAAGGATCTTTTCTGATCTTGGAACCTAATTTTGGGCTTCTTTAATCTAACTTATTAAGTTGTTGAATCTTGACTCTTTTTTTGTTTAGAAAACCTTATTTATTTGTGTGGCCGTGTTGTATACGCTGGTAAATTATATTTTGGGTTTGGAGTATTACATTGCTGCAGTTAAAAACTTTTGTATTCAGTTCTATATCTAGCTCAAAACGGTTTTATACATCATTTGTCTGTGTTAGTATACTGGTACTTATTGGTGTCTCTGTGTGGAACAGGTGCGACCTCTTTCCTTTTCACCGAGTACAAATATGTCGGTGCCTTCATGGTTCTGTTTGCGTTTCTTATCTTCATATTCCTTGGCTCTGTGGAGAGCTTCAGCACAAAGAGCCAGCCTTGCACTTATGACAAAACAAGAACTTGCAAGCCTGCCCTGGCCACCGCAGCCTTCAGCACTGTCTCCTTCTTGCTTGGTGCCGTAACCTCTCTCCTCTCTGGTTTTCTTGGAATGAAGATTGCCACATATGCGAATGCTAGGACCACCTTGGAAGCAAGGAAAGGTGTTGGAAAGGCATTCATTACTGCATTCAGGTCTGGTGCTGTGATGGGTTTCCTTCTCGCAGCAAATGGTCTGTTGGTACTCTACATTGCTATCAATGTCTTCAAGTTGTACTACGGCAATGATTGGGAGGGTCTTTTTGAGGCTATTACCGGTTATGGTCTTGGTGGATCTTCCATGGCTCTCTTTGGTAGGGTTGGCGGTGGAATCTACACTAAGGCTGCCGATGTTGGTGCTGACCTTGTGGGGAAAGTAGAGAGGAATATTCCTGAGGATGACCCGAGAAACCCAGCTGTAAGTATAGTTTCTTTAGACTGCGTGATTCCATACCTGTTTTTGTTTGATTTTTTAGAATTTAAACATCATTAAGTTGTTGTGTTACAGGTTATTGCTGACAATGTTGGTGACAATGTTGGAGACATTGCTGGCATGGGCTCTGATCTTTTTGGTTCATACGCCGAGTCATCTTGTGCTGCTCTTGTTGTTGCATCGATCTCGTCTTTTGGATTGAACCATGATTTTACTGCCATGTGCTACCCATTGCTCATCAGTTCAATGGGAATCTTGGTTTGTTTGATCACAACCCTCTTTGCGACTGACTTCTTTGAGATCAAGGCTGTCAAGGAGATTGAACCGGCATTGAAACGACAGCTCATCATCTCAACCGCCATCATGACTATCGGAATTGCTGTAGTGACATGGGTTGGGGTGCCGTCATCCTTTACCATCTATAACTTCGGAACACAGAAAGTTGTGAAGAACTGGTAAGATTGTTTCGCTTGCAGTATATCACATATTATTCTGCAGTTTGAAATGTGAATTCTTTGACAAGGAGCATTACTTAAATTGTGGTTCCAGGCAGCTCTTCTTGTGTGTTGGTGTTGGTCTTTGGGCTGGACTCATCATTGGTTTTGTCACAGAGTACTTCACTAGCAATGCATACAGGCAAGAATCTACTTTGATTGTATCAGAGTACTGTTTTTTCTATTCTGGCTTCTATGTTGACCTTTATTTTATGTCCATCCTTCCATGCAGCCCTGTGCAAGATGTGGCAGATTCGTGTAGGACTGGAGCAGCCACCAATGTGATCTTTGGACTTGCTCTTGGTTACAAATCTGTCATAATTCCAATCTTTGCTATTGCTATCAGTATCTTTGTTAGCTTCAGCTTTGCTGCAATGTATGGTATTGCTGTTGCTGCTCTTGGAATGCTCAGCACCATTGCCACTGGTCTGGCGATTGATGCATATGGTCCCATCAGTGACAATGCCGGTGGTATTGCTGAGATGGCTGGCATGAGCCACCGCATCCGTGAAAGAACCGATGCCCTTGATGCTGCCGGAAACACCACTGCCGCCATTGGAAAGGTATGGCCCTCTTCTACTGTTTCATTACTGAATGAAGGGCTTTTGGCAACTTGTGGTTTGTGACGTATGGTATGCATCCTGGTTCGGTGTCTGAAGGGTTTTGCCATCGGCTCTGCTGCTCTTGTGTCACTGGCTCTCTTTGGTGCCTTTGTGAGCCGGGCAGCGATCCAGACCGTTGACGTGTTGACCCCTAAAGTCTTCATCGGCTTGCTTGTGGGTGCAATGCTTCCATACTGGTTCTCTGCCATGACAATGAAGAGTGTGGGGAGTGCAGCTCTTAAGATGGTTGAAGAAGTTCGGAGGCAGTTCAACACCATCCCGGGACTCATGGAGGGTACTGCTAAACCTGACTATGCCACTTGCGTCAAGATCTCGACCGACGCGTCCATCAAGGAAATGCTTCCTCCAGGTGCCCTCGTCATGCTTACTCCTCTCATCGTTGGAATCCTCTTTGGCGTCGAGACCCTTTCCGGTGTCCTGGCTGGCTCCCTAGTCTCCGGAGTTCAGGTAATCTTCTGAAACCGACTCGAAAATGAGACCGTTTTATCTGGTTTTGATATAAAAACCTGGCTAATAACATTGCAAGTAGCTAGAATGATGTGTTTGGTAAACAAAGAAATGAGCATCAAAACTGGTTGATATGAATGATTTGCCAGATCAGGCTCGAATCAATTTGTTCGTCGTCTTTCATATGTTCATGGACACACCCTTTTGGTATCTTTATAACAGATCGCCATATCTGCATCCAACACTGGTGGTGCTTGGGACAATGCCAAGAAGTACATTGAGGTATGTGCGTGTGTGTTTAACAAGTACTTTCCTAAAAGAAAGAGACATAATTCAAAAGAATGTTTTGATCAAACTCTGTAATTGTAAACAAAAAAAAAAAATGTGTGAAGGCGGGAGTATCAGAGCACGCGAGGAGCCTGGGGCCAAAGGGGTCAGAGCCACACAAGGCGGCGGTGATAGGAGACACCATTGGAGACCCTCTGAAGGACACGTCTGGGCCGTCGTTGAACATCCTCATCAAGCTCATGGCCGTCGAGTCTCTCGTCTTTGCCCCCTTCTTCGCCACCCACGGCGGTATCCTCTTCAAGATCTTCTGAACCCACGGAGACTGGATGATGATGATGATGAAGAAGGTTGATTCTATCTCACACTACCATGCCTTTAGGTGATTGCGTTTTTTTATGCGGAGCGAACCTCGAGATGTTTTCCCCTTTTAGATTGTTAGAAACCATAAAAAGAAAGGGAAAAAAAAGGACGTCATGAATTTTTGAGACTTTTTGCTTGTGTAGCTCCACTACTCTCTCGTCTTTGAATCTGCGTTTTGTCCTTTTTCTTTGTCTGTTCTGCGGTGAAAATCGTGCCGTTCTTTTACGAAAGCTCCACACTTTGACGTCTTGCTGAGATCAAAATCAAGAAACAGTGAAAGAGTCTTGATTTTTTTTTTGTCGTTGTTGTGTTATGATCGGCTCTTCGTATCCAAGACTTAAGCTACGCATTTCCCACCTCGTCCTGCCCCTTGGCTCCTGCATGACCTCTTAACCTGGTTACTACTACAGCCAAAGAAAGCATGAGGGCAAGTTCCATTAGAACGAGATCTCAGATTTCATTCCTTGCCGGAAGAGCTCGGAAATGTAATAAATAGTTCAAGGGTTTAGGGTTGTAAGGGTTTGGGGGGTTTCCTTAAACAAATTATTATTTAGGGTCTTTTATGTAAATACTATAAACTAGAGGGGTTGGCCAATTATGTATCCGTATATAATTGGCTAACCCTCTCTTTTATCGCAGTGGTTCCCTTTTCACTCCGAATGATGATTCTCCATTTTTCTCCGGCGAAGCCTCCGCCAAATCTCCGCCGCATTACGCCGTCTTCCGCCGTTTATCCTCCGAGATTATTCCGCATCTGCGCTATCGACGCTGCGCAGCCATTCGACTATGAGACCCAGCTCAAATCGGAGTACCTGAAATCCTCCGCCCTGAAGATCGCTGTCGTCGGTTTCGGCAACTTCGGCCAATTCCTCTCCAAAACCCTAATTCGACAGGGCCACGACCTCCTCGCTCACTCCCGGTCTGATCAATCCGCTGCCGCCTCCGCCGTCGGCGCTCGCTTCTTCCCCAACCCTCACGATCTCTGCGAGCAGCATCCCGATGTCGTCCTCCTCTCCACCTCCATCCTCTCCACCGAATCCGTCCTCCGATCGTTCCCGTTTCAGCGACTCCGGAGAAACACGCTCTTCGTCGATGTGCTCTCCGTCAAGGAATTCCCTCGCAACATCTTCCTCAAGTATCTGCCTGCAGAATTCGACATTCTCTGCACTCACCCGATGTTCGGTCCTGAGAGCGGGAAGAACTCATGGTCGGGCTTGCCGTTCGTCTTCGACAAGGTGAGGATCGGAAACGAAGCTTCTAGAATCGAGAGGTGCGAGAAATTTTTGAGGGTTTTCGAGAAGGAAGGTTGTAGAATGGTGGAGATGAGTTGTGAAGAGCACGACAAGCACGCAGCAGGGTCGCAGTTCGTGACACACACAATGGGAAGGGTTCTGGAGAAATTCGGAGTCGAATCTTCTCCGATTAACACAAAGGGTTACGAGACATTGCTCGATCTGGTGGAGAACACGGCGAGCGACAGCTTCGAGTTGTATTACGGTCTGTTCATGTATAACCAGAATGCGCTCGAACAGCTGGAGAGGCTCGACATGGCGTTCGAATCGATCAAGAAGGAGCTTTTCGGGAGGTTGCATCATGTTTACAGGAAGCAATTGTTCGGTGGTGACACTGATTTGGGAGAAGGGTCGAAGAACACAGAGCTGAAGTTGCTCGGAAATGGTGTCCCCGTGGAAGAGAAATCGTCGCCTTCTTGAGATAAAGTTGCGGGTTTGGTGTGGGAAATGAAAGGTGGGAGATTTAGAATCAAACCCGTTCTTTGAAACCCAGGTTTGCAACTTTGCATGATCTGAGAATGCTCCTTTGTTCAATTGGGTAATGAAAAATCCAAGCTTTTGAGTAATTTTACTTGATTAGTTCTTGATCTAGACAGTACTGTGAGATGATATACAGCTGTCGGCCATGTCCGTCAGATTTTCTGTGCGGAGGGCTCTTATATCATAAAGACTAAAGAGTAGAACTTTCTTGTCTCTTTTTCCCGGATTTTGTATCTCGAGGATTAGATTCTCTTGAGGACCAGTTTTATGCTACGTATCAAGGGTGAGGTCAATTACTGTTTTTTTAAACAAAATGGAGTATTTGTTGATCAAAATTGGTTGGATAAATTAGTGGGTTCAAACCCAACTTACAAAGTATTTGGGCTTCGATTGGGCTGGGGTTTCTTATCTGAGAAGAAAGATCATGCACGAGGAGATGAGTTTTCTTCCAACTTCAGCTCGCCTTTGGATTGGCAAGTGTTCCTTTTTTTTTTTCCTTCTCTCTCTTCCTGTTTTCTGTTTGATTCCCGGGAAAATAGAATCTTTTCTTTTTTCTAGGCCTTGTCCTTCTTGAATTTCCCTCTTCCTGTGCCTAGCTTTGTCCTAAAAATCAAAACTCTCCGAGAACAAAAATCTCCCATTTCGAGTCTAGGCGTTATACGTCAGCAAACAAGAGCTTGAATTCACAGTTCTGCGTTGGTAAGTCTCATTCTGATGCCGGACTAGGTTTCGTTTTCTCTGTCTCGTCAATCATGTTGATCTGATGGATAACCGGTTTGGTCTGACTAATCTTTTCAGACTTCGACGTATAATTTTCAAATGGGGAACGCTTCCTCGTACGATATCGAAGAAGTTCAAAGCCATTGTCATTATCTATGTGAGGTTTCCTGTAATTACGTATCTGACTCTTTCAATACTTACCAATGCAGCATGAAAATCTTTTATGCCTTTGAGTTTGATCAAAATTCGCTGTTATCCATACTTTCAGTTGGGCAGCAGGAAATTGTATCTCTCTATCGAAGGTTTCGCCAGTTAGATCGGAATGCAAAGGGATTTATCTCAGCCGATGAATTCCTCTCCGTGCCCGAGTTTGCTATGAATCCACTTTCTCAGGTTCCCTTTCCTGTGTTGTTTGACATTTATCTTTGAGAATCTTGTTTGGACAGTTTATGATATGTATCTTTACAGAAACTGAATCCACTGTTCAATTGCATTTGACAAGTTGGATTGCTTGTTTACTGAGTTGTCTGATTTTGGCAGCGGCTGCTTAAGATGGTCGAAGGTTTGAACTTCAAGGATTTTGTGGCGTTCTTGTCTGCGTTCAGTGCCAGAGCAAGTGTACGGCAGAAAGTTGAATGTCAGTATAGTTCTTTACATCAGTTAGTCGGTTTGCTTATTTTCACATTCTTGAAACTCTCATTCATATTTACCGGCAAATCTAGAACCAAGAAGACACCTAGTTCGTGTCTTCACTGAATTAAAAAAAAAACAGTTTGAACCCTGGATTCAGTTTAGTAATAAGGTTATATTATATATCTGCTTGATCCTCTTCCATTGCTGTAGTTATATTTAGAGTATACGACACTGACTGCAATGGGAAGGTCTCCTTCAACGATGTCATGGAAGTGCTGGGGGACTTGTCTGGCTCATTCATGTCCTATGAGCATAGAGAGGTATGTTAAAACACTTGTTTCCTCTACGCCCTGTGATAGAACGCTTCAAAAGCCTTAACCTTTCATGACCCAGTTACTGGCCTTCTTCTTTGTTCTCTTCTCTGCGTACCATGCGCATGATTTTTATTCCTGGGCTGTATTATTATAGATAGTGCAAAAAAAAAAAAAAAAATTTGTTCATGAGCTTGTTTCATGTCCGCCTTTACCATAAATGGGGAGCAGCAAGTGCTGGGCCAAGTGCTGAGGGAATCCGGTTACACAAGAAACTCTTACCTGACACTCGAGGATTTTGTCAAGGTGCTTCTTCTTCCCTCTGTAAAAACTTGTTTGCGGTGTGAACTTTGAGCTCCGTGCAAGACCAAGACGACAACCCATTCATTTTCATGGGATATGGAGTCTGATATCAGTCGCACATCTCAACTCTTGTCTCAGGTATTTGGGGATTCTGAGCTGAAAATGGAGGTTGAGGTTGCCGAGGACTAAGCCTCTCAGTTTGAACTGAAGGCAAATCAGAGAATCTTTTCATCAAAGGGTTTCTTGTTAGCTTCTGATAGTTCGGTCCTAAAGGTTTTGTCTGAACTCAAGAAACTGATACAACTAATTTTCATTTACACACTGATACTACTTGTGTTTTTTTTTTTATATATGATTTGATTGTCTGGTTTTGTCAATGCCAAGTATGCCAGTTCTGGTCCACACATCTTTAGGTATGAATATAATCATACAATATGTGCATCTTATCATTTAGATTGAAAAAAAAGAAATATAAATTTTTAGTAACCCATCCGAGTTATATACACACACACATATACTCATTTATTTTCTATCTTATTATCTGTTGTTGCATGCTTATATACACATACTTATATATATATTTTTTACCGTATTGTATTTCTTTGTAAGGCATCAAATCGGTCTAGTTAACGTATGATTTTATAAATGTAAGCAAATAGTTAATTATATATTTTTTATCATGATAAGTACAAACAATTATTGTTAAGTATCGTATATGAATGAAATACCATAAGCAAATATTTATTTATCAACTCGTCCGTGGGACCCATTCTTCCTTCTTATCCTCAAGCGCTTTGGGTTGTCAACACCCAAGCCCAAGCCTGCCTCAGGGGTGATTCATCGTCCACGTGTCGCCTGATTGTTGGTTCGAACTTAGGTTCGGCTCATGGCCACTTTGCACCCTTCTATACTCTTGCTTCTCTCTTCTTCCTCAGCTTCTTCATCGTCTCTTCCGGAACAACCACCGTAGGAGGGAAAAAATCAATACACTGTAAAACGTTTTTCCTGGAAAATCTGGGATCGATCACGACGATGAGCTGGTATGTATCGTCTGATTCTGTTTGTTTCCTGGGAAAATCGATCGTCCAGTAAAACTGTTTCCCGCAAAACAGTTCCGTTTCACTTTGCCCCCTTTTTTTTCCCGATTGAATTTCACAATTTTCTTTGGAATTCACTTTTCAAAGTTCTTTTTCTACATGTTAATATGTTTAGATTTCGGTTTCTTTTTCAGAAAAGATTGTTGCTTTTGTTTCATTTTTTTTTTCGACTGTCTGGAAATTATGCCCCTCACCCTCATGTAGTGTTGATTCTCAAGGACTTTTATCTTTTCTTCTCTTTTTTTTTTTTTTTAATTTTATTTGTGTGTTTTTCTATGATCGATGGAGAGCATGGAGTTGTGGCAGATGGATTTGTTTGGCGTCTCTACGGGATGATCACAACTAACTTGTGTTGCCTGAAAAATCCATACGATAAATACAAATTCCTTGCAAGTTTCCATTTTTCTTTTTCTCAAACTCAGTGTATTGTTTTCGCTTTGGAGAAGATCAATTTTGTCTTTTGAAGCAATACATACATACATACATATATATATATATATGTATATATATTCCCATTTGTGTGTGACCAAGCAAGCTTAGGGGAACTTGGAAATTGGTTCTGATAAGTGGGCGATCAAATTTTTGTTTTTTTTCATTTTCTAGAGCAAGTTGTTGGATTTTCATAAACTTCATCATGGGGGGAGCTTGTTCAAGGAAGAGAGATCAACAGGATGAGGAGATTTTAAACAGAGGAGTCTCTGGAAAATACTGCAAAAGTTCTAGCTCGAAGTGGTTAGCAACTTCGTTCACTAGGCCTGGTTTTGTTGTTCAAAGAAAAAATGGTGAATGCCCAACACTTATGGAGCTCTGCCTCCGCAAAATAGGAGAGGTACATTGTCTTCCACTCATTATTTCAGGGCTTTAATCTTCATTTATTATCCGGGAACTGACTGTTTGCTTCGCAGGACATTGATAGATACTCCAAATTCTCTGACTTGCCAAGGGATATCAGTCAGCAAATCTTTGATGAACTGGTGTACTCTCAACGGTTGACTCTGAAGTCTCTCGAGGCATTTCGAGACTGTGCAATCCAGGTGAAACTCCTCAGAGATAGTTTTGTTAACGAATGCCTTGATGTCCGTGTCGTGTCCAAATGGTGCGGCCAGTGTCTTTTGGCTGATTCCTGATTTGTGCAAAAACAGGATCTTTACTTGGGAGAATACCCCGGTGTAAATGATGACTGGATGGATGTCATCTCCTCTCAAAGCACATCGTTGCTTTCTGTTGATTTTTCTGAGTCTGATATCACGGACTCTGGCCTGGCTTATTTAAAAGGTTGCAAAAATCTGGAATCCTTGAACTTTAATTTCTGTGACCAGATATCAGACCATGGGCTAGAGCTTCTCAGTGGTAAGCTTTTGCTTTGTTTTCTTGTTTATTGTACTGTATGACAACACAATCCATTATGCCTCTCCTAATTGGTGTAATGAAACTTTAGCTCGTATATGTTCCATGGAGGTTTCCTGTTGATGTTTCGCTACACAATAATTGTGCTTTACAACTTTTAAAGTTGCATTTGGAGAACTTTTCAAGGGATTTAAAGGATTTTTATGTGCTATACTACTGGCTGCAGTCTTTCACTTTCTTGATTTCTGTGATTAAACCTTCCAGGCCTCTCAAATTTGACAAGCTTGAGCTTTAGAAGGAATGCTGCAATCACTGCGCAAGGAATGCGTGTTTTTTCCCGTTTGGTTAACTTGAAGAAATTGGATCTCGAGAAATGCCCTGGCATTCGTGGTGGGCTCGTTCACCTTCGAGGTACAAAACTGCTTGTTTGTTATTTTCTATCCCCGTGTTTGGTCTTCATTTCTCTGTCTTCACTATTACTTGGGCTGTACATGCTATGTGCATACTGATGGATCAAGTTAGGTGGGTTATGGATTGAATTTGTGAACCACTTAAGGTTACAGGTGTGGATATTGGTTTGCGGTCAGACTTGATAATTGCTGATATCGATCATTCTATCATTTTTTCACATTTTTTATGTGGAATATGCTGTACTATTTTATTTAGCTTACATGTAGTTTTCTGTTTTTTCCAGGTTTAACTAAATTAGAATCTCTTAACATAAAATGGTGTAATTGCATTACAGATGCAGACATGGAGTCTCTTTCAGGTAGCAGCAACATGCATCACCTTCAGATGTTTTTCTATATTTCTGCCCATTTATTTTCTTACCTTGCTTTATTTCAGGTCTTACAAACCTCAAAAGCTTGCAGATCTGCTGCAGTAGGGTTACCGATCTTGGTATCAGCTACCTTAAAGGTATTCAAAGAGCGG
>NW_010965372.1:5501866-5530003 GCF_000463585.1 Tarenaya hassleriana | reverse complement strand
AGAGCGGTTTTTGTGACCTTGGGTTATGTTTTTTTATTGTTTCAAATGAATTTCAGTGTAACGAAGACAGAAAAGATAGAAAAATCAGTTTTGTTTGACACAATTGACCTAAACGCTTGTTTCAGGGCTAAGCAAGCTATCTTTGTTGAACTTGGAGGGTTGCCGCCTAATTTCTGCTGCATGCCTGGAGTCACTTTCAGGTCAGTATAGTGTTCATCCTTCTGCTGGCTATTTTTTCCCCTTGTCCGTGATCGAATGGCCAACTTTGTAATGATCCGGGGATGCTACGTTCTGTCATTGGATCCATGTTTTTTGAAATGATGTAATACGTGAAATTTCGACCAAATGACCTCATATTATTATCTTTTTCGTGCTTTTGCAGATCTCACTGGATTAATGTTTTTGAACCTCAATAGATGCAATTTTTCAGACAGTGGCTGTGAGAAGTTTGCTGGTAAGAGTAAATATATCTGTCTTCAATTTTCATGATGGGAAGCATTCTTACGTTTTGCCTTTCAGTTTAGACATCCCACCATTTTTTGCATGTAAATGACTTTTATTGGTGTTCCCATGCAGAGTTAATTAATCTGAAGATACTAAACTTGGGCTTGAACAACATTACGAATTCGTGCTTAGTGCACCTGAAAGGTTGCATCTTTTTCCTGTTTTATATTTCCTTTCATTGTTTTTGAGCATGCCCTTCTACTTATCAAAGGCCCATGTTGGAGAAATGGCTGTTGGACATTATTAGTTCTTAGTATAGCATCATGTCAGTCCACATATGGGAGGGCAACCTCATGATGATGGAAAAACCATCTGTAATTGCTGTGGATCAGGATTAACAAAGTTGGAAAGCTTGAATTTGGATTCCTGTAGAATTGGTGATGCAGGACTTGTTCACTTGTCAGGTGAATATGCTTCAGAGAGCGTCTTTCCCCTTGTCCTGTATTCTCTTTTTTGTTACTTGACCAACATTGACACGAACTCGTTTGGTTTCAGGTCTTGTACGCTTGAAATGTCTGGAGCTCTCCGATACCGAAGTTGGAAGTAATGGCCTTCGCCATCTCTCTGGTCAGACATCCTCTTCTCTCTATCATACGCTTCATCGGGGATTAATTGCTCTGGTTTTGCATAATGTGATCTCTAACGTGTAGGTTTGACTAACCTGGAGAACATAAATTTGTCATTCACTGTTGTGGCTGATAATGGTCTAAGGAAATTATCTGGATTGACATCTCTTCGATCACTTAACCTGGATGCTCGCCATGTTACTGATGCTGGGCTCTCCGCTCTTACTAGTAAGTCCGTACACATGGAGATGATTTTTCAGTGAGACAGAGGTTCTATAATTTAGAATGCTCGGTCTACTGTCTGTTGTCTGTACAGGTTTGACCGGGTTGACTCACCTGGATCTCTTCGGTGCTCGAATCACAGATTCTGGAACAATTCATATACGAAGTAAGTTTCAAGATTCTTGGTTCAGACTTTTTCCAATGAGAGAATTGCCAGAGGATCTCTCTGAAGCTTCAATCCTCTTGCGCTGCCTACTTCTCATGTGATTAAATTTATGGATTTGAACTCTGCCCGAGTTATTCTTTCTTTGAAATGATTGAAATAGATCTCAAGAAGTTGGAGTCCCTAGAGATATGTGGTGGTGGGTTAACCGATGCTGGAGTGAAGAACATCAAAGATCTCACATCCTTGATGTTCCTCAACCTTTCGCAGAACTCCAACCTTACTGACAAAACACTCGAGCTGATTTCCGGTCTGTTAACAATTACAGAGAACTAAACTTGTTCTTCTCTACATCACAAAAAGACATTTGTGTTATATGTGTTTTATATTGAAACACCAGTGTGTTGTCATTGCAGGACTGAAGGGGTTGATGTCGTTGAACGTGTCGAACTCGCGCATAACAAGCTCGGGATTACGTCACCTGAAGCCATTAAAGAAGCTGAGATCGCTGACCCTCGAGTCCTGCAAGGTCACTGCCTTCGACATCAGGAAGCTTCAGTCCACTGATCTCCCAAACTTAGTGAACTTCCGTCCCGAGTAGTAAATATCTCATCATCAAGAAGGTAAGGTGACAAAGATCCTCGAATCCTTTTCTGTAAATAAGTGAAAAAAATGTAAATATGGGTTTTTCTTCAAGGGCTGATGAAATTGGGAGACCCTTTAAGCAGAAACTGTAAATAAAGCTTTTCCCACAAACATGAGTACTGGACTCTCTTTGTTCTCTCTCTCTCTCTCTATGTATATAAATCTTTTATTTATTTTTTATGGATTATGGTCATTACATTCTATTCCAGAGATACGTAACGCGGTTTTGCGTCTGAAATGTTGTCAACTGTTTTTGTGCGGTTAAATGAATCTGTCTAGCCACTAGCATGGTATTTGCGCATATATCTGTATGTGTCATTTGTTCTTTAATCTTTTTTTTTTGGTTAAAAGAATGTTCCCTGCAGGAGATTATTGCTGACAACATATCTAAAGACACAAAAACAGACAACAGAAGTGAACTCTTTAGTCGGTTCTCGGGAGTTTTCTTTTCCGTGACATTTTTCTGAAACGACATGGATCCAACGACAGTCGTCGTGCTATAGTTATGTTACATCAATTTACCCTTGACAAAATTAATTAAAAAAAAAACAGACGAGAACCCGATTCATCCGACTTGTTAGATTTGAGTCAGCAAGTCTTCTGCCCAAGATTTTTTTAAAAAAAAGATTGAACAAACAGAAACTAGAGAGATTGACTAAAGGTGACTAAGGTTTCAAGATCATCTCTGGGGCTGGTCGGAGGCCGAGGCTCCCACCGACTGCGTAGCCACGATGCTGCTGGCTGAGCCCTTCTCAGCAGGCGGTGCCACCCCCCATTTGCTCTCAGACTCCATCGGCTCGAATATGTGAACTCCTCCATCTGACAATCCCACCGCAACATTTGCTCTCAGACTCCATCGGCTCGAATATGTGAACTCCTCCATCTGACAATCCCACCGCAAAAATATTTGGCTCCTGCGGATGTGCTGCTATCACCAGTGGATGTACATTGGAGTTGCTGCATATTATTATTGATGAATGATTCAGACAAGGTTTCAGTCCAGATGTTCAGCCATCATTACATTCAAAAAAAAAAAAGATGCATCGAGGTTCAAGATTGTTCTGGTGTGATCTGTTACCTCAGACTAGCAGGCAGATACGCTGAAGGGTTAACTCGGCAGCGCAACCTAAGGTTTGCAGAGCTAAACACGCAGACCGTCGCATCCATGAAACTCGCATAGATCAGCTGGCTATCGCACGAGAACGTTGCATGAGTGATCGGGGCAGATGATTCTCTCACAACCCACTGAAAAAAATACGGTTGTTTTAGGAGAAAGGACGGTTCTTTAGCGGTGTGAATATGAATAGTGGGGGAGAGATTCTGTATATACATTACAGACATGTATACCTGTTTCATGCATTCGAGTTTGGTTGTTTCATATATGGCGAGTTGTGTCTCGTGCACGACCAGGAAGTGAACCTGGTCTTGATGGAACTGCACTCGTGTGTCTGATGGCGCGGAAGCTGTTCTTCCCTGCGGAAGTTGCAGAAGCTTGCTTTTCTGCTTCTCCCATCCATCCATGTTCCAAACGCAAAGCTGAACCCAGATAAAACCCTGACCCGGTAAGCATACTAAGACGAGGATTCTTATAATTTAACATTTACGAGAAACGGATTAAGCACCTGAGCATCTGCTCCAGACGAAACCAGAGCGTTTAGTACATTAGAGAAGGCGAGTCCCGTTATCCTCTTAGAATGACCTTTGAGCTTGCTCTTAACCTGAACCAGCGGAGAATGTATCCATATAATAACACGTTTCTTCTCCATAATCGCTGAAAATTTCACTTCATACCTCATCCACACGGACGTTGTAAATCTGTATAGTGCTATCGTCCATCCCGATGGCAATGATATTGTTGTCTTGAGGGTGGAAAGCAAGAAACGTTGCAGCAGGCGGCGGTGGCATGAAAGTAGCCATTGTCTGTGCTTATTCAAGAACATTTTTAGATATCACTCAAAAACAAAAACTGGAACTGATGAATGTGTGAATCGTTGAGCAAAGGGATTTTGTCAAATATTACCTTGAACGTCATCATGTTGAACAAGGAGATCTTTCCTCCAGAAGCCGACATTACGTACGAGTCATTCTTGGATAAAGCAAAACAAGGTACAGCTTCTTCAGGGTTGGTTTCAGCCACATCATTTGTCATGAGGATTCCGCTCGCTGGTTGCCATAGTTGAGGAGGTATACTAGCAGTTGCCTACATACATATGAACGAAACAGAATTGATTGACAAAATGATAACAACTAATATCAGATATCATCGGATTAATAAGGTTTAGGCCCTAACTCCACCACAAAAGCTAGCTTAAGAGTGGAGGTTTGACCCTTACTTATATATTGGCCCAAATCCCTCTCATTTTCCAATGTCGGACACTTATCAATACCGCCCCCTTTAGACAGCGACGTCCACGGCGCTGGGGCAAATCTGGTCGCTGGCGGCTTCTCGGGCCCTTCCCCACCGTTCCTCTCCTGATCGTGTCTGCCGCATGTCCGCAGGAGAACGGTCCGTCAAAGACCCACCGGAAAGTAGAGAGTTAGGCTCTGATACCAATTAATAAGGTTTAGGCCCTAACTCCACCACAAAAGCTAGCTTAAGAGTGGAGATTTGACCCTTACTTATATATTGGCCCAAATCCCTCTCATTTTCCAATGTGGGACACTTATCACGGATTTAGTAACGTTAGGGATAGATATGTATCTATCTACCTTTCCAGTTGAGTTGCGGTCATTTCTCTGCCACTTCCATAGCAGATGGATAGCGTTTGATGCCAACGCCAAGATAGCGTTGCCCGAGTTTGTGAAAATCAATCTTGATATCTGTAAAACCAAACAATGCATCATCAGAATCAACCCATATTTATATATAATCATGTGCTCGTGGTTTTGTGTGTGTGTGTGTATACCTTGGTGACTCTCAGATTCTCGGAGAGTCTCAGGGACCGACATTGAGAGGGTTCGTTGATTTCAGTAAGCTTCCAAATCTTAGACTTATCGTTGGATTCTTCAGCAATCACGGGCTTCACATCCACCATATTTCGGGATTCTCCATTCTGTAAAACACAAATGATGATAATGCTCGATCACAAACCCAAAGATAGTGAAAATTCATGTACAAAACATTCAATGAAAGGTAGGATTCTCGCACCATTCCTGGGATGGAAACAACAGAGGCTGTTCTCTCTGTAAGACCTGCATTTGAACCAGCGGCCACTGCCGCTGCCGCTGCAACGGAATTAATTGCAGGCTGCAAAAAACCAAACACAGAAACGGAGTCCTTGAGAGAAGTTCTAATAGTAACATAAGCAATCTGCTTGCTGAAGATCCAATAAAAGCTCAATTTCAGCACCTTGGAGGATTCTGATGACATGTTTTCTGACATGTGCAAAAGCCTTAAACCATCTGAATTTGCCAAAATCTTGATTACATTCTCGTTAGCAGAGACGGCCAAGAGAGAGCCTTCCTTGTTAAACCTGATACGCGGGCTTGCCTATAAAACAGTGGACAGATTTTAAGCAAAAAACCATGAGAAATATCTCAAAAATGCAGTTTTAGATTCATAACATAACATGCCTGTAGACCTCCATCGGCATCAATGGCTGTCAACAGTTGAATGTTGTCCATATCCCAGAACTTAATGGAGAAGTCATCGCCTGCAGCCAGATAACGATTCTTTGTTGTATCAAACTGAACAACCCCGAGGGACCGCTTGTGGAATCCTTGATATGTTCTTTTAACAGCTCCTTCGCTTTCGTTCCACTCCACGATGTACGATTCCCCTTCTTTACTCGTCCCGCATGAAAAAAGCCTTCAGTGATCCATGTCAAAAAGGTCAAATATTATCACTTCACTTCACGATACAAAAACTGAACCAGGCTAAGCGAAAAAGAAAAAAAGGTAAGATCATATGCTTAACCTAGTTCCATCAGCACTATACGCCATTGTTGTGCACCAACGACCAGGAGCGTCATAGTCCACCCTAGAACCCATATTATCGTATAGCCATGCTTTTATTTTCCCATCAAGCGCTGTTGAAAAGATGAACTACAGCACAGGGAAAGAAAAAAAAAGGCTTCATCATAATCTATAACCGGGTCATGATGCGGAAGAATGGATGGATACGGAATGAATTTAAACTTGGACCAAGAGCTCAAAGTCACCGTAAAGTACTGCAAGATACCTGAATGTTTTCCTTGTAGTGAGGACAGACAGAGTATACAGGAGCTTCGTGGCCTTCAAAAGTATGACGTTTTACACCCGTGGCAGCATCCCAAACCTATACAGTTGACAATTCTCGGTTTTCAGTTAGTCTCTACTCACTTTAAATCCAGAAGAGCCAAAGTACGAAACTGAAGAAAACAAAACAGAAAACTGACCTTGATGGTCTTGTCATCACCGCACGTTATTACACAGAGTTGCTTGTTTGGGGTTGAGAAGGCAATATCGTTAACACCACCAACATGGGCATCAATCTGCAATCACAAACTGTTTTCATAACATTACGGTCCCAAGCAAAAGAATGTAAGAATAAAGGCTATGTTAACATTGTAACTCGATGACACCTCAAGATGTTGCCTCATGTCTTCACCGCCGTGATAAGAGTATAGTTGTACGATGTGCCTTGAGTAAGCAACTCCTGTAGTTGAGAATGAGGATATACGATATAAAGAAGCAGTCTTATGCATTTATGGAAACCCGAGAGGGTTTGCTAAGTCGGATAGCCAAAAAGTTTTGTCAAATCTTACCGAACAAGGATCCATCAAGACTCCATATCACACGGTTGACAGAAACGACGGGATCTTTCACCAAAGCAGCCTGAAGACCAAAACCTTTTGTGTCACTGAGAATTCAAATTTATATACTGATTAACAACATTCTATTGTTGCTTTCATAAAGAGATCTGGCAGAGGCACCTGCAGGGGCATCGAACATTTATTCAAATCCCAAACTTTGAACGTTTTCTGAACTAGACGTTCTCGAGAACCAACTTCCCACAGCCCAATATCCCCTACATTTGTACCAACTGAAAAAACACACACACAGAAGAAACAGTTTTCCTAGTTAGATATTGGAGCTGATTACGTGAAATGCATACACTGCAAGAAATATACCTAGTAACAGAGTCTGTTTCATCGGATTGAAATCCATGCTCATGGGAGATGAGCCCTGGCTCAAAGATCGCACAACTGTCTTCGGCAAGTCATCAGGTGCTTTCAAAGCCGGAACGTGACCATGGGCCTGCCCTGGAAATGTCATCGGTAACATGTTAACACCTATATTCACCTACACACAAGGAAAACAAGAGAGTGAAGTTAATTCTAGCATAACAATCACCTGAAATAAGACAAGAATCAATGGTTAAAAACGTGTATATTTACTTCAGATTGGATTACCTCATCAGAGATTCCCATAAGCCTTGTTCTTTTGGAGACATGGTCAGAATCCCCTGACGGGTAGTCTACAGACGAATTAATCGGAGGAGTCCTTGAGTGTTTCAAGGCAGCTAATATCAAAAACAAGAAGAAACTTAAAGGTCTTAGAGATCGAAAGAGAGAGCATACAACATGTATACACACACACACATATGCACATGCTTGGCTTATCTTTGAAGCCATCACAAGAAGATACACACATGCAGAACATGTATACACAAATATATATATACACCCACACATTTCATAACAAAGCACCTGGGATAGATGGAGCACCAAGAGCAATGGCTCCTCCAGACACAGCTGGATGTGGAACAGTAGAAGGGCTTGACATCCAACCAGCAAGAGGTGTTGGAACCGGTGAAGGTGTAGGCTGAAACGGCTGAAGACATAAAAAGACAAGGCAAGCATGTTTCATGAAGATGTGTCAAATAAATGAACATGACTACAGAAATGAAACCCAGATAAGGTAGAAATTAACCTACCCCATGAGCACCTAATGGAGGAAATCCCCCGGCTTTTGGTAATGAGCCGAGCAGTGGATTGTTCACAGGCGATGGTGCCCTCGCGCCATTTGGTGGGCCACATGAATGATCCACAAAAAGAGTTTTGATATCTGGATTAGGCCTCGGGTTTTTACAAAGTTGATGTTGCCAATTTAAGCTGTGAATTGCACAGTTACAATAACAAAAAAACACCGATTAAAAACGGAAAAGAGATACCAACATGAAGTGAACAAGAAGAATGACACGGGACAGTCAATCACCTCTGGTTGATCAGAGTCCTCAGCCTTGAGTTTCTAAGAGTAGGAAACTGCAATTTATCGCGGAATAATGGATTTGCTTCAATAAGCTTCTTGAGTTCCACCAACATGATAGCTCTTGCGGATTTCGTGTCCCCATACTTTGATAGCTGTTCATTCTCCCTATGATGAAACAAGTAAAAAGATTTAATGCTATGTGTTCTCTTTTGCATTACGGCAAAAGCCCCCAAGACTGTATAATCCCAATATTGCTCACCGAAAGTTCTCTAATGTCAAGAGCTGTGTGATTTCCTTGAAAAGCTCTTCGTTAAAGGTAGAAAACACTTTCAAATCCTTCACCAATATGTCCACAGCTTTCGGGCGATCATGTCTACATATGAAACACCGAGGAATTACAAATCAAATGCATGCTTTCATTTGTTATTTTTCTCACATTGTTGCATGTGAACGGAAATTCCAAGGGCTTACTTATCCAATGCCTCAAGATACTTCTGCTTCCTGATCTCGAAGAATATTTTCATCGAATACCGATTATCGTCCACTTTTGTGAATCCAGAGAGATATCTCTCCACCTCATCCCAGTTGCCATTGTGCACCTCATCCTCAAAATACTTCATATTGAAGAAAAACCCAGATTCTTGTTCAAGCCTAATCACAGAAATGAAGCAACGCAATATGAAATTTCACTGGAAACTATGATTGAAATTACAAATAAACCAAGCGCTCCCAAGCCCATTGGTCATAGAATCGTCTCTGCTGCTAAAGTTGAGCAAAAATTGGGAACTTGAAATCTCAGCCTGAGCTATTAGATCGGAAGTGCGTGCGATACAGCGCCAGAAGAACAGAAGTTACACAACACAACCTACCTGTGAACAGTCTCTTTGAACTTCTCTTCGTCAAGAAACTGTAAGATCAAGAACACGAGCTCCCTACTAAGAGAAGACATGTTCCTTCTCTCCGCGACTTTTTCAAATCAGATGCAGAAAACCCACCAAAAACTATCACCAGATCTACGAAAAAATTAATGTCCAAGATTAACCACAAACGGCGGAAAAATCAGCTAAAATGGGTTTCGAGATTCAGATAAATACAAAAAGATAAAAAAGGGATTTCGAAATTAGTACCTGCGGCTAGATCTTTAAACTATCTTCAAAAATTCTCCAGATATCTTCCCGTTCCTGCAGATAATTAGTATAAAAAAGCAGAAAAATTTACGAAGTTTAGGTCTTTCTAGTATTGGCGATCGAATTAAATAGCTAAAAAGAGCATCTTTTTACTACATGGAAAAAGGAAAGAAGCAAAAACAATTATTAAAAAGGGGGGAAAAGCAAAACCCAGGAAAGCTAGGGCAACAAAAACTGAAATAAATTAGAATAAATTCAAACAGCTAGATTCCATTAACAGGGGCAGAGACAGAAGCGTGAAGCTTACTTACCATGAACAACAGATCGATCCAAAGAAGACCAAGTTTCTCTCTCTAGAGATGAAAGAGGTGAAGGGATTGATGATGGACTCTTTTTCTCTCTACCCAAAAAAAAAAAAGAGAAAGGCAAAAAAAGGCTTCTCTTTCCTCTCTCTCTCTCTCTATCTGGGGAATGATTTCCTCTCTCTTCAAAATAAATATTTATACGGACAATAAAACTTGCAGAAATGGCGATTTTAACAAGGGAAGGTGACCGATAATAGATGTTGATAGGATTGGTGACATATCACACACCTTGATGCATAGTTCGATAAGCCAACCTACTTATCAATAAGCACAGTGAAAGCAAAGCATACGACCTAGCCGGCTACACTTGTCGACGTTAGCGGCTCGGAATTTCTGGCTGCCAGCTGTACTCTAGGAAGCTATAATCGCCTGCGTCACGGTTGATTCAGACAAGAATGGACAACCATCGATCTGTCCCGATGACCCCGAAGAAGGAATCCAACGGTCAGTATTCGATTAGATGTGTTAAGTAGTTGTGTCAACTCGTGGCGGAGCGTCTCAGATCATGGTTTTCCATGAGGTTTTACCCTTGAGTTGTAGAAAAATTACGGTATCTGCCATTGAGCTATATATATCGTTCTAACGATGCGGTACTCATTTAACATCACGTGATGGAGAGATGATAAACTCGGATTGCATTATAGAGGTTCGGTTTTAATCTCGCGATATGAAAAAGTTATCTTGGAAACGCATATCGCCATTGACCCACGATACGATATGGCTCAAAAACAATATTTAATCCATTCCATAATATTAATATTTTCTTTTAAAATTTTGTTTTAGTTTTATAACTTTATCTCTCCTGTTCATAATGACCACTATTCACAGTCAAACTCTGGTATTTTTTTAAATTATTAATATTAGGAGATAATAGTCATTATTTATTATTTCATTATATAGGAGAATATTACCCTATATAATGACTACTTTTTAATTCATATATATGTTGGTACAACATTATAAATGCGCTAACAAGACCGGTTTTCCACAAAACATAGGAGAAAACCCCTAACAAAAATTTTTTTTTTAAATGCGCCTCAAATTTAGTGTTTTTTTTTTAAATTCAATTCAATCCCGGGTTTGATTAATAATATCTGGGTTCTATTAAAAATTATAACAAATTTATTTTAAATTCAAAATACTGGTATAATTAATAACGTTGTGGGGTTTTTTTCTTTGAGAAATCGTATTTGATTTTAAAATTGTTAGTCTATATAATGACTTCGTAGCTTTATACCATTTCTATGCATGATTATTATAATATGGAACATATCTTACATGAAGAGAAACCAAGATATTAGTTTTGTAAAATATATATGGTAGTATCATCTACGAAAAGATGGTCATAATAAATGCGGAAAAAACTCAACTTGTTATACTAAAGAAGCACTTAATGCTATTTAAAGTGAAAAAAGTACTAAATGACGGAAAAAAGTACTAAATTTATTGGTTTTCTCGCTGAAAAATACTACTCCCTTCATTTTATAATAATTGATGTTTCAATTTTGTTTTACAAATTTTAAGAAACTGGAAAAAATTATATATACCCTTATTTAAAGTTAAATATAATTAATATTTATTAAGTTTATTAGAATTGATTAATTTTAATTAAAGATAAAATTGAAATTTATTTTAAAAATTGTCTATAAAGTCAAACTATTAAGAAATGGAGGAAATATTATTGATGTTATTAGCTAATGTATTAGTGTTAAAATATTGTCGTGTTGTTATTATGGTGTAAATTGGTAAATTGATAATTAAAAATGGGCGTACTCGAGAAGTGAAGAGCATATGTGTCCACGATTGGTCACTTATGTCCCCTCTTCTTACACGTTCAGAGAAAGATTCAATATATCCTCTCTCGTCTCGTGATAAATAGATCTCTTTCTCGGGATAACTTATCGGTTGGCTGGGGGGGGTTAAACTAAACATTTCTTGGAAAATAAAATAAAGATCTCTTTTATTTTTTCCAGCACAATTACTCCCACCATTAATGGTGAAAATAGGATATCCATAATATGACGTAGAGTATAATATTATCGTTTGGGGTTCTTTAAATGCATTTTATTATAGAAAAAATCCTAAAAAAATATTGAAATTTTAAATTTTAAAAAAAAAACATTGAATTTTTTATTTTATCAAATAAATATTAAACTTTTTAAGTTTGATAAAATAAATATTTAACTCTTCAACGATTGTCAAAATAAACAAAATGACTGACGTGGTACAATGAAATGCAAACACGTCAGATTATATTTTTCAGATTTTTTTTTTGACAATCGAAAAATGTTCATGTATTTTTTGGATCATTTAAAAAGTTCAGTATTTTTTTAGATTCGTTTAAAAAGTTTAAGGTTTATTTGATAAAAAAATAAAATTTAGTATTTTTTTGTCAAAATAAAAAAGTTGAGTGTTTTTTTTTTCTTTTATTATATATCACACTTTTATACAAATGTGATTGTGTAGTCGTCGTTTACTTTTAATCTCGTATTTTAAATTATAAAAAAAACTGTACGAATGAAGAAATGTTGTTTTAGTATTATATATCATTGAATTTTGAAATTATGTGCTCTGAAAAAAAGTGTGGGAGAAGACAAGTTGGTGAGTGTCACATCAATTAGCAAGAAAAATACTAATAAATATAACAATTGCAACACAAATCACAATCAAAATCAAACGAATAGTTATAAACGCGATTTATTCTCTTAATTTTAATCAACTGCATTAAATTATTTGTTGGGGATGGATTTTAAATAGACGAGACTTGAGGGATCACATGAAGACGAATTCATACAAAGAAACATTTGTTCTCATCTGTTTCTTTCCCTTTCATATTTATTTTTTGAGCTTTTTAATAATACTTATATTTTTCTAATCGAAATCATACGATTTATCTATTTTTAAAAAGAAAAAAAAGAAAAATTCTTTTTCATATCTTGAATTACATCTATAATTTTTTTCACAGCTGTTCTATTGCATTTTAACACAGAGAGTTGAGTTTAAAACTTTAAATTGAAGGTGGTTTTAATATATTGTTTTAATATCAAACGAAATTAGACGGTTGAAATTGAATGATGATATTGCATTTTATAACACAAATAACATTTGATTACAACTAAATAGCCTGACGGGCGATTGTAATTGAACAATAAGTGCGGATATGCGATTGATGAATTACGTACGGACAAGGTTTTAATAAAACATACCAGACGTGCATATACATGCATTACATACACACGCACATGTGTGTATATATATATATATATATCCAACACTTGGTGGTCAATCAGGCATCAATTGAGATCAGAGTCTCTGCATTATTGCGAGGAGTACGACTTTTTTTTTGTGGGTTTCTTTTGGTCGTTTTCAACCATAAAGACTTTTGACATAATTCTCGACACTTTGTTTCTTTTCCATCGTATAATTATTCCCTTTTTTTAATATTCCAAATTTATAGGCAATTGGAAAAGAAAAAAAAGAAATAGGCTTATCTTACTAGAAGAAATTCATGTAATATTTGAAAATTTCATTTTCTGAACGATTTGAAAAATATATATAGTATTCGCATAGACTTTCCTTATCCTTTCCAATTATCCAAAAAAAAAAAAATTAGAATTCTCTTCGCGCACGAGTGTGTGTATATATATATGTGTGAATATCTTGTCACAGTTCAAGTTACTTCCTGCTCCGAGGGAATATGGATAATCTTGATTCAATTTGTCTGTATTCGTTATTGTATAATATATCCTATAATTATTAAATTATTCATTATTGGATGTTTACGAAGAACTGAAACCGACTAAAATTAATTCGATCAAATATCATAATTAATAAGCTGTCTTTTTCTTAATCAATGAAATATAAAGTCATTAATCCGGGCTTAAAATATTCAATTATTTTTAATTTATATGGTAAGGCCCATGGATTCGGACCAATCGGGGATTTTGAGGCCCAACTACTAGTCCATGGAATTTTCACAGAAAATATTTTTCCATATGTAGTATAAAATCTTAATTTTAAAACACACATATATATTTTGGATATTCAAAGCGTGTAATTTTCAACAAAATTTGAAGATATTTGGATATCCGATTAAATGCTTCAACTGATAAATTGATGTGAACCTTTTATTCAACAAAAAAATTCCACGTGTATCTAGAAAGAATGACATAAGCACCAATTGCATGAAACCTTTCTCTTTCTCCCTCATCTCTCTCTCTCTCTCTCTCTCTCTCTCTCTCTCTCCGTGGAAGGAGACGTTGACCAAGAGCCTGAGATCCAGCGAGCGATTTTGAACAATCGCGCTCGCTCGAGATAGAAAGATCACATCTTTCATCCTCTACGATCTGGAGAGATCTGTAAGTTCATTTCCTGTAATTTCGTTAGGGTTCTCCTCAGATCTGGCGAATGGATAGCAGTTACTCGGTCATTCCCAAAAGTTCTTACTTAGAATTGCAGAAACATACCGACAATGGGAATCCGGCAAAACCCAGAAGTAAATTGCTTTCTTCCGATGAAGAAAGCTTTGTGAATGATTTTGATGATCACGGTAATGGTTGTGTTGTGGGTGATGAACATGGGGATGATCTGGACTTCGATATCGACGATTATACGCTTGTTCAGGGGAAATCGAATGCTGGGTCTGGGGTCTACGGTGCGGTTTTTAATCTCACGACATCGATTATTGGTGCCGGAATCATGGCATTGCCTGCCACCATGAAAGTTCTCGGCTTGATTCTAGGGTTTGTGTTGATTATTTTGATGGGGATTCTGTCTGAGATTAGTGTTGAATTGTTGGTCAGATATGCGGTTCTTCACAAGGCTAGATCCTATGGTGAAGTCGTGCAATGTGCAATGGGCAAAACCGCCAGGCTTCTGTCCGAAATCTGTATCATCGTGAACAATGCTGGCGTTCTTGTGGTGTATCTGATTATCATGGGTGATGTGATGTCAGGTTCAGTGCGTCACATTGGGGTTTTCGATCAATGGTTAGGTAATGGTTTTTGGGATCACCGCAAAGTTTTGATTTTGATAGTTCTGGTGATCTTTTTGGCTCCACTCTGTGCATTGAACAAGATCGATTCCTTGAGCTTGACCTCAGCAGCATCAGTTGCTCTAGCCGTTGTATTTGTCGTCGTCTGTTTCGCTGTAGCTGTGATCAAGCTTGTTGAAGGGACAGTTGACCCTCCAAGACTGACTCCTGATTTCGGTTCCAAAAAGGCAATTCTTGATCTCCTCGTCGTCATTCCTATCATGTCAAACGCTTACGTCTGTCACTTCAATGTCCAGCCGATCTATAATGAGCTCGAGGGTAAGTCGCCACAGAAGATGAACCGGGTAGGAAGGATCACCACTCTTATTTGTGTTGTGGTATATGCTTCCACGGCTATATCTGGTTACCTTCTCTTCGGCAAGGACACTGAATCAGATGTTCTTACAAACTTTGACAAAGACCTCGGCATCCGTTTTAGCTCTGCCCTGAATTACATTGTCAGAGTTGGATACATTCTTCATCTGATTCTTGTCTTCCCTGTAATCCATTTCTCCCTGAGGGAAACCGTCGATACCTTAGCATTCAAGGGTTACCCTCCTCTGTCTGAAAGCAAGAAGAGATCGTTGGCACTTACAATCATCTTGCTGGCGCTTATTTACATCGGGTCTACCATGATCCCAAACATATGGACCGCTTTCAAGTTCACGGGTGCAACATCAGCCGTCTCTCTGGGTTTTACATTCCCTGCTCTTATATCACTGCGGTTAGGAACACAGGGCGACGGGTTAAGGCTCGGGGAAAAGTATATGTCATGGTTTATGCTGATCTTGGCTGCTGTAGTTAGCCTTGTAGGAGTCATCGGCAATATATATAGCATCCAAAGTAAATCAGATTGATTTCTTATGATTCTTTTAGGACACAAAAATTGAAACTTTCCGTACACCAGGGAACTGGAAAGATCTCAATTAGCAGCTCTTGTTCAGGCTGAGCAGTAAGATCGCGGGCTTGTGAATTGTGTAACGAGTCTTCTTCCTCGTCCCATATACTCGAATTTTTATGTATACAAACGATATTCTGTCCCATGATTTTGCTGTTTGAAATGAAGTTAATTCTACTTTTGTGTCTGCATTTTGGGATCATATGGTTTAGGTTGTATTGGTTTTCACTTCTGGGGCTGGCTTGGAAAGAATGTGAAATCTGGAACCGCCTCCTGAACTGCCATTGTATTGTGTAGTCTGTATGATTCTCTCGGCTTCTTGTACACTTTGGGGTTATGAATAAAAAATGTTCTGCGACCAAGAACAGCTTTTGATGATGACCATTAACCAAGTTTAAACCGAGTGATTGTAATCTAAACCGGATGTAAACCGAATCTGAACCGGGGTTAACCTTTTCCCTTTTCTGGGGGTACGTGTTTGAATGATTTCGGAGCTGCGAGGTTCAGATGTTTGACTGCATGCGCATGCATCGTAAAAAGTGAAAAACGTCGAACGTGGAATGATTATTTACATGGAATTCATTTTAATTAATATCAATACAAAAAAAAAAGGTGGTTTCAAAATTTCAATTATAGCAAGTCAATAAGTATAAGCAAAGATATAACTATGGGAAAGCTTAATTATCACTTAACAAGGAGTAGTTAGCTCCCTCCTCCATGCATTCATTTTTGCTAATCATCGCGTAACAAAAGTAATTAGGCACCTAATTGTCTAGATTTGGTAATCTAACTCAACCTCCTCCTTCAATATGATATATGGCTTCTTGTGATTAGTGTTAGTTAATGGTTGGTGAATTGATTGTCATAAATGATTTTGGTCATTTTGTGATGGACGATAAATGTGGTAGAGGGTTATATTTTTTTTATGCAGAATTATATCATAAAAAGGATATTACAAAAATTCGATTTTTTTTAGTTATATATATGTATAAGATATTTATGTTATGTTGTTGCTGAAATAAACATTCAAATACCATGTAATATGAAATTGAAATTATTCAAATAATCTCGTGAAGGAAGCATGATGATTCCTTTCATATATATATATATAGAATATATAAAAAGGGGAAACGCAATAATTTCAATCAGTGCTAAGCACCATGCAACAGTAGACAGACACGTAAAACGAGATTTAAAGAGGATAATAAGGAATTATTAAGGCTAAGTTAAAAATTAATGATATCGGCGATTATTACGTAAAATCACGTGTGGTTAAGAGGTGATGTAATGTGGCCAAACCGAAAACAGAAATGGATGTTAGTGGTAGTGTTAGTGGATATATGGTGCAATGCATGGACACTCAGATCCCACACGATTTAACATCATGCACATGCACATGACCCGTGATCCAATGTTTTCTGTCTACATCTACACACACACATATATATATATATATTATGTATGTTGAAAAACGAAATAGAACCCGGATTAAGTATCTCATTACTACTATTGTATGCGGTTTTTTACTCAAAAACCCACTTGGGTCGCAGCTATTTCAGCGTACACCACCGAAAAAAAACAAATTTTTTTTTTCAATTTTAACCCACTTTTCGGTTGAAAAAGTCCGAAATACCCTTTTCTTTTTATTTTTTGCGACCTTATTACGACTAACATATTACTGATATACAACTAAAATAAGACAGATGATTTTTTTGCCACTTTTTTTAGAATCAATTGTAACTTTTTTGCCATCTTTTTTAGAATTAATTACGAAATCGTAATAACGAAGTTGTTTTCGAACGGATAAATATCGTGTATTCATTAAGGGTAATTTCGTCTTTTAAAAAAAAATAATATGTTATGTTTTTTTGTGGTGTATACGTGAAATAGACCCAAGTGAGTCATTTGAGTAAAAAACTCGTTCGACGGATAGGATCGGCTTTGCGGCTATTCGAAGGGCTCTTTGGACATCGACCTTGGGTTACGATTATGGGCTTAAATGGGCCGTTATTGGGCTTTCTCAGCTGAGAACGCCGTCTCTCTTGGATTTTTCTATCGAAATTTCTTGTCACTTTCCCGAGAAAGTTGAGATTTCATTGCAAGTTCCATACGATATGAATTAGTCTTTGCGAAGACCTCTGTCACTTGTTTCTCAGAAACTTTTTTGTTAGGAGAAGCATGGAGAACTCAGCTCAGGATTCTCGATCCAGATCGGAGACCGCCGTCACCTACGATTCTCCGTATCCCCTCATACGCGTGAAATAGCTGCGATCCAAGTGGATCATTTGAGTAAAAAACCCTATTGTATGTCTTAATAAAACTAAACTAGTACATTTTTTATTTTTTAATCGTACATTAATGTCCAGATAATATATTTTTATTTGTTGGTCTGCTGTTTTAATGAAAAAGAAAAAACAAGGTGTATTTTATTATATAAAATCGTTGAATCAAGTTCACTATATTTATATAACTAAACTACTTAGCATACTTTTTCTTTTGTTATTAAAAAAAAAAGTGGTCAAAGCATTTCAGCCGACCTTGCATGAATTTCAAAAGCCACAGATTTATCTTCCTCGAGAATTTCTCTTATGTGAAATTAAAAAATATATCAATAAATTAAACAAAAAATGTACGTTGACTAAAATAATTTCAAAGGGCATATAACTAATCAAGCATATGAAATTCTCTTAAATGCATACAACGAATATAAATACATCAATACATATATAAATTGATTGGGGTTTAATTTTATATTTTATCGTTACCGTTTTTTAGTTTTAAAATGTTTCAATGTCAAATTGGCTTACCTACAAAGATAATATAATTAGTAGGTTAATTGCCATGACAACAATGGTTAACCAATTCTACAGAATAAACTTGACACTAAATTTCTTCACACATGTAGTATATTATATAATTGTACACGGAGGGTCATGGAATCATGCATGGTTACATTCATTATCAAATATAGTTTACTATAAATCCTCGAGTTTTGAGCGATCATATAGTATAAGCTTTAAAATTACGAGCGACAAAGAAATAAGCAAGATGATCAAACTTCGAAATTAGAATAATATATAACAATAAAGAGATAACATTGATTTAATCTGAAATTGAGATATTATAAACAAATGCAACGGTGGCGGATGGCACTCAATTCGCAGGTCAAAACTCTTCTTTTATTTCTTTTCCAATTTTATTAATTTTAATATGTTTTTTTATTTGATTTATTATGGTATTTATAAATCCTACCCGGCCAATTTATTTACTTTATAATAAAAGTATTTTCCATTGGAAAGCAAAGTGGATTCCTATCACTTTGGAAAACTTTTGATACGTAATACATTGAAATGGTAACTTTATAATTCTCATTGAATTTAAATAAAGATAAAACTAGAAAATATATAAAATAAACATTATTAATGATATATTCATATACATATACATATATATGAATTAAAAATAATATAAAGAACAAAATAGAGATATACTGAGTGGACCGAAAAGCAAGGATAATAAGCTGCCCCACCATATTTGCCCTTTTCCCACACCGTGATTTATGGCTCTCTAACCTTACAAAGTGTTACACAAACGCGTGACACAAAAAGATAAAACAAAAATATGCAAAAAAAAAAAAACATTAAGGAAATTCTTCTTAAAAAAAATCAATAATTTAATGATCATAGTATTTGTTAAATTCAAAATTTAATTTAACAATTGATGAATCAAAACACACCTATCAAATGACATATAAAAAAGAAACTCACAATCACACCACCCATCACTATTCACTACTCATCCTTTCATGAGGATTCGTAAAATTGAAGGTTTGATCATTTGTATATTTTTCACCACATATATTATTTTTCATTAAATTAATAAAACTGCAACATCTATTAGTAATTTCCATTTAGCAACATTGAACTTTTTTTTTATACTTGCAAATTCGCAATTACGACTAGAATTTTACTGTTGTGATCTTATGGTTATGGTCTTTGTAACCATGATTAAAATTTTATGGTTACGATACGAATGATTAGATATATAAGTAATCTATATGTATGATAGTTACCGGAAGTTTGTGAATAATAAGTATTTGTTCTAATATGGCCGTTATATTTTACAACATTTAAAAAATATTTTTATTTTAACTTTGGAATACTTTAGTCCCTCGGAAGTTTCAACCACTATAACAAACAAACCCCACCACTTTTAAAAATTCTAAAATGGCCCCACCTTACTCTCCTTTATATGCGCACAAACACATTTTCACAAACCTTATTCCTCTCACTTCAGATCAAAACCGCTTCTTCTTCAGAGCAACGAAACCATGGATTGGTTCTCATGGCTCTCAAGGACAAACCTTGAATCCTCCCTTATCTACGAGTACGGTCTCTCTTTCTCCCACAACGAGCTCGAACACGAAGACATCGCTTACTTCAACCACGAGTTCCTCCAGAGCATGGGCATCTCCATCGCCAAGCACCGCCTCGAGATCCTCAAGCTCGCTCGCCGCGATAGGAAATCATCGCAGCTCTCCAGGATCATGATCGTGATTAAGAAGACCAGCAAGTGTTTCTCCGAGTACTTACGCGCCTGGATTCGCCGCGACGAGTCGTCTCGAGCTCTCGTGGTGGTGCCGAGGAGCACGAGCAGTGGGAACGGGAGGTGGAGAGGCGGCATGCTGAAGAGGAGCAAGAGATCGGTGATGCCGAGCAACGGGAATGGGAGTTTCAAGCAGGAGAGGCTGCTGTTGACGAACGGGACTCCGTGCAGGCTCGACAGCTTCTCGGGCCCCATGGTTTGCGATTACGGTTTCAAAGAGGAGAAAGAACTCGTTGATGACTATTGGGGTAAAGGCCTCGAAGAGATCAAGTGGGATTCGATGTTTCAGAACCTGAAACCCACTTGAAATCTCGGTTCGATTTTGAATTCCCTTTATTCTTCTTGTTGGATTCTCTGATGCGGAATCAGATAGATGGTGAGAGATGGGTTTTTAGGGTTCTTCCACCATGGATTAAATTTTGCCATTTTCCAGTGTGATTCGTTAGGCTAAATACTAAATCTTTTTTTGGGGGCTCATTAACCAATTGAATTCTGATCTTTGGGGGATCAGAAATTGAGATGTTGGAATTAGAATTAGGGCTATTAGGAAATGTGGGCCTTCTGTAATATGCTTGTTCATGTAATGAGTGTCTCCACATCTCCATTTATCCGCTTTTTCATCGCCTTTCTCTCTTTCCGAAGCAAAGAATTATTGTCATCTACTTCAGAATTTACATATTCTCCCCCTTTTATTTATTGAAATTACAATTCCCACCCTATATTCCTCTAATGTTTTTGTCTGCTGGACAATAAATCTATCCATTTGGTAAAGTTTCCGCATATGAAATAAAAAAAAAAACAGTAAAAACGAAGATGTGATCGCTTGATGTAAAACACACACAAACGGCACAAGCTCATAACTACAAAGCATCAATTGGTCACAGAGTTTTAAGGCAACCGGAAAGAACCAGATGCATAGAGAGACCGATACACCGGTCTTATTCTTACAGTCAGAATCACTCCTAGCATCGCCCCCATGGCAGAAACTCCCGCCAGCATCAAGAACGTCACCCTGAAACATTCCGGCCCGTAACACGTCGAATTTCCCTGTCTCGAAGCTTCTGCGTCGTACAAATGCCCAGCCAGAAGGCTCGAGAAGAGAAACGCCCCGATGGGGTTTCCGAGCAGCACAAAGTTATAGATTAAGCCGAAATGCTTCAGTCCAAAGAGTTCCGAGGCAGTAGGAACCATCAGAGAGTATTGAAATCCGTAACATGTCCCGAGAAGAGCGGTTTGACCAACACTACTAAGGCACGACAAGCGTTAGGTAATTTTACTCGGAAAAGACTAGGATTTGGAATCTTGGATGGTTCATAATATCTATGAACTTGAACAAAGAGAAGAGCGGTCGCTGGATAGAGACTGCCTGTCAGGGAAACAGCGTAGAGAAGGAAAGCTATTACCATCGCAATTTGAGCGACCGTCATCCACACGGTTCTTGGCATTGCTCTTGACCTGAAAGGTGAAACCTTTTTAGTCTATGAACGAATGTCATTCCCTTTTGTGTATCGGAGTTTTGTTTGCAGGAATGTCTTAACGAATTTTCACTGACGTACCTGACAAAATGTTCAGAGATGGCTCCCGAGCCAAGCCGACCAGCAAAGTTGAAGAAACTGAAGAGGCACAAGAGGATTGTTGTGTCATCAACGCCCAAAGCAATCCCAATCTGAGCCAAGTTGTTCAGAACAGTAACACCTGGGCCGACCCCGAGGAAGTAAAGGAACCAGAGAAGCCAGAAATCGGCCTTGACAAAGGCTTCTCCCAGTTTAAAATCTTCCCCTCTCCTCGGTCTTCTCTTTTCCTCCACTGCCCCTTCTCCCTCCGCCAGAAGTGTCTCCACATCCGAAGTATCATCCATTTCAATGAAAGTTCCAAGAAACGAGGCTGATGAAGACGATGGTTTCAGCAATGGGTAGGTCTGTTCTGTGTCATCCTCCTCAGCTTGACATGAATCTTTCGAGGGATCAGCTGGAGGAGGAGGGTTAACTCTCTTGGGCTTTTTCCGTAAAAGCGTCATCTTGATTGGAATTGCAAGAGGAGAAGCCAATAGAACAACCATTATGGCAACCAGTGTATACAAGACCGTACCGCTCAATGAGATGAAATTACCAAGTAAAGTTATCGCCAGGACAAGGACCGCTACCAAGATACTCATGGCTTGAGCAAAAACGAAATGCACGTGCTCTGAAGAGTCTTCCCCAGAAGCAGGAGTACATGGACGGATGAAGTACATCATGGCGAAACAAATAACCGGGATGCCAAGAGCGAGGAAAAGCAACAGCTTTGGAGGGGATTTGTTCAATAAGACGTCATATATAACAGTGTAAACAGCAGCGGCAATTCCAGCGTACCCTTTGAGAATTCCGGCAACAGTTCCTCTACTAAGAGGGAAGTTCTTCATGTTCGTCACCAGGACAGCTGTGCCAAACCACGCATTGCTGTTCGTGGCAATAATAAGCACAATCCATAGCTGCAATGTCAGGTAAAAACACTGTTTATATCAATGGTGCTCTTGAAGTTTCAAAAGGATCAGACTTGATATAACACAAGTAACATGTTCCAACCTTTAAACAGGTAACGGGAAATCAAGAAAAACAGAGGGGGTGCAAAAGGCAATTTACAGACGTATGCACATTTCTAATTGCTCTCTCGCCGTTTTCTCACTTTAAGGAACACGATCATAAAAAGTAATCAAGGATCAATAAAAACAGAGAAATCAAACAAAGAAATACAAGAAGAACAAGACTTTAGAGAAGAAAAGCAGTTCAGAAACATAGCGCTGAACTTTAAACGTCCAGTTACAAGTGATTGAATAATCTAGCTTATCCTTCTAATGATTAAACACCGATTTGTCACGAAATCAAGCACAAAAACATCAATCAGCATACAGAGAAGAACAAGATTTCACTTACCAACCAAAAGGGCAGACCACGAACAATTTCTGTAACCGTAAGCCAGATCACTCCATAGCCTAAAAAACAAGCACAAGCTCCGACAAGAAGCACCTTCCATGGCGGGAACTTGTTGCAGGCGTAACCGGGAAGTAAGCCGACACTCTCTCCCACATCATTGGCGACACCCAACAACGTGAGCTGACGCTGATTGTAACCCAAAACGGATTTCAGAGCGTTGGAATAAAGCGGGAAGTTGGAGCCGTTCCCCGCGGAGATTTCGAGCCACACCGCAGCTGCTAAGCCCACCCACGGAGGCCTGCTTCCTGATTTTATCACAAGCTTCGGCATTTCGGACAGAAACAGAGTTCTCTGGTTCCTCTTCTGATGGGTTTGTGATGATATTCTACTGTGTTCAGCGTTCATGGGTTTTTAAGCTTCTTCTGAAAGATTAGAGAAAAGAAAAGTGAAATCTTGATTGTAGGAAACATATTAAATATATGATTCTCTCCCTACTGTGAAAAAAAAAAGAAGTCTAACACTTGTCTATAGGATGCTCTCGCAGGGACAAGTGTAAATCTTGTAAACTGAATTATTTGTCGCCACGAAAAATTCTGAGAACAAAACAAAATTAGCTTTGTCTGCACACACAACAAAAAAGAAAAAGAAAATCATTTGGGGTAAAGAAAAGAAAAGGAAAATACTTTCAAGCAAAACTTTTTCATTTTTGATTCGGTTAAATCATGAATTTGAAATAATCATTAACACAATATGGATAGCTAATTTCAAATTTGATCCTGAATATTAAAAAAAAAAAACAGAGTGAGAGGTGAAGGCATCGAGACAGTAATATTGTGTACTAAAAACTAGAGGCTGTGAGCGAAATAACACTCGAGCATACGTGCACAAACAGATTTCACATGCACATGCCAATGACACTGGTAGAAATTTATTAGAGACGTCAAATATGAAAAAGACTTGTAAACATCTCTGCGATACCAACTTGTAACCACAAGGCCGAATCTGGGAGTTATAAAAGTCATGGATATAGAAATTACCCACTAACCAGGTTTCGTATTGAACTTGGTCACGTCTCTCATTTGACCAACACTACTAAGGCACGACAAGCGTTAGGTAATTTTACTCGGAAAAGACTAGGATTTGGAATCTTGGATGGTTCATAATATCTATGAACTTGAACAAAGACAGATCACTGTTCTAAACAACTAAGAAGTCTTAATGGCATTCAACGCTCTGAACTAACTCAATCTAGGAGTTAAAACGGAAGGATCTAGCAAGGCCTTTGACACAACATGTTCTTTGAATATGTAAATTTTTAAACTGTGAAAAATTCATTACAGAACAGCCCCAGGGAAACGCACCTTCAAAAGTAGATATTCCATTGGCGTGATCTAGAAGTCAAGAGCCCAAATGGCAGAATTGAACTCTCGTGCTGAATAGACGGGACCCAGAACGCAAAGTTTGAATCTTCGTAAATGAAATGGATTCTCGACCACCAAATCTGCAACAACAAAAGAAGCAAGACAGAGATCATGACGTTTATAATCAATGTTATGATCGATTCGAAGTTGTGTGATAACTTCAATTTCCCTCGTGAGAAAATCCAAATTGTGATTATGTATGCTTTTTCTCCGACAGATTCATAGATATTAAAGACCAAAGCAGACCTGTTGGATGTGACTAGCTTTAAATTTCAACCAAAACATAGGGAAATGGGACAAGTCATTGTTGTTGATTCACCACCCAGAAGCAATACCTGGCCCAGCTTTGCGGCCACTGTAAACATTTCACAATGACTCTGTTTCTCTCAGGCATTTCATCAAACACTTACTGTGACCAAACCATTAATGTCGACCTGATATTTCCTTTTGCTGTTGTGGTCTAGAGCCACAGCGATCCATCGGGTGCAAGCCACAACTCCAATGTTTTTTTCTCGATCTTTTTTCCGTGCGAAACAAGAAATGTGAGAACCCAGAGATTATGGAAGACCCCACCTCTTGAATCCATAATCGGGCATGACTTCGTGCACATCGTCTTCTTCGTGGAACATGAACGATCATGATGAGAACAAGTTCTGGTTCATGGACGATCAGAAACGGTGGAAGATCCATTTTTTTTCCAAGATTTCTTAATTCTACAAACGAGTAGGGTTTGGGGTTTCTCATGGACAACGCTTCAACATTTATTGGAGAGAAGAAACCTTTGTCTTGCAGAACCCGGTTTACAATCTCCGGTTAACTAGCTATTGGTAATTTGGTATAATCCGGTTAACAAGTACATTGATCAATGCCAAGTTACAAACATCAAGAAACGCAACATTACAATATCATGATCACGAGGAAGACAAATACAACAGAACCTTACATTACACTCTCACATCGGTTGGCCACTGAGCCACCGGAATAATACACATCACAAAACACACCCAAAAAAAATGGCCGCTCCATGAAATCTGAGCTATAACTATGAGATAGATCGCATCTATAATCAGACATATTTATGTCTGAGACGTTTCTAATGATCTGAAGAAGAAGTATGTGGCAATCGGAAAGAGCCTGAAGCGTAGAGAGCTTGGTAAACCGGGCGGATTCTGACTGTCAGAATGATGCTTAGCAATGTTCCGAGGCCGCAGGCTCCAGCTAGAACCAGGAACGTTAGACGGAAGCAGTCAGGGCCGATGCAGGTTTGGCTCCCTTGCTTTTCGGCTTCCATGTCGTAGACGTGACCAGCAAGAACGGCCGAGAAAATGGTGGCCCCGATTGGGTTGCCGAGAAGTATGAAGTTGAAGTTGATCCCGAAATGCTTCAGACCAAAGAGTTCAGAGACGGTGGAGATGGATAAGAACTGGAAACCCGTGCCAATCCCGAGGAGGGCGGTTGCGATGTAAAGGGTGTGTTTCAAAGATATCGCAAAGATGAGAAACGTTATCGCCATAAAGAACTGTGCAACTCCCATCCATAGCGTTCTTGGAAGCGTTCTTGACCTGAAGAGAAATTGAGTCGAACAAGTTAGTTTAGTTTGGAGAGAGCAAGTCCAAGAGAGAGAGAAGAGAGGGTGTTTTACCTGACAAAGTGCTCGGAAATGGAACCTGAAGTGAGACGACCAATGAAGTTGCAGAAGCTAAAGAGGCACAAGATTATTGTCGTGTCCTTAGCTCCAAACGCAAAGCCAATCTGGGCGAGGTTGTTCGAGACAGTTATGCCTGAACCCGTCCCGAGGAAATACACGAACCAAAGTAGCCAAAAATCGGCCTTCACGAAAGCTTCTCCAAACTTGAAATCCTCTCCTCTTCGGGGTTTCCTCTTCTTCTTCACGGCTCCTTCCCCTTCAGCGAGAAGTATCTCCATATCGGTTGGATCCTCATCGAAAAGAGAGCCGAGGTATGAAGCTGATGAAGAATGTGTCAGAAATGGCTCTTTCTCGGTTGACTCACTATCTTCTTGGATTAAATTGTCCGAAGAACCAGCAAGAGGGCTGTTCCTCCTGGAATTTGCACGGAAAAACGTCATCTTGATGGGAATTGCCAGAGGAGACATCAAAAGAACCACCATAGTAGCCAGTAGCACATATTTGACTACACTTGTCAAGGAAACCACCTCACTCACTATGGTCGTGACAAGCAGATAGGTAGCAAGCAATATACTTGTCGATAGGACAAAAGTGAAATGGACATGCTCGGAAGAGTCTTCGCCAGAAGGAGTACAGGGACGGACAAAGTACATCACGACTAAGCATAATATCGGGACCCCAACCGTGAGGAGAAGTAGAAGATTTGAAGCAGAATGGCTAAGCATCATGCTGTATAGAACAGTGTATGCAGCTCCACTGATACCGACATAGCCTTTGAGAAGGCCACCGACAGTGCCTCGGCTGAGAGGGAAGTTCCTCATGTTGGTGACAAGCACCGCTGTGTTAAACCATGAGTTTCCATTTGTGGCGATTACTAGCGCTAGAAATAGCTGCCAGGACATCAAGAAAATAGCAGTTTGAGTAGAGTTCAAAAGAGACAAGAAAATCTCTAGTTCCTTCCGCAGAAATCAGAGATTTTTAAATCATTCAGAAGAAATTTCCGTGCCCCAAACAAGAAAAGAAAGAAATTAATGGCATCTCCTCCTGTTCCAAGCACCCCTTGAAAGTTCCGTTATTCGATTGACTACTGGAATTGAAACATCGAAACTTCAACTGGCAAATAAATCGATCGACAGGCTTACGAAGACCACACATCAACTTAGTTAACCAGAACAGTAAATCTCAAGATCCTACCTTAATCGGCAACTTCTAATAGAACTGATTAGAACTAGGAGCAATCAAACAAAAACCAAAAATATCTCCATAAACATAGATCGGTCAACAAAAAATCCCAACTTTCTCACAACCCAGTAATTATCTCTTGATGATCTCAAATGGGTATCCGACAAATTAAAAAAATCCAAATCAAAACACTCCCACATCAAAAATCCGAAGACCCACTCGTCGTCTCTTACCAGCCAAAAGGGCAAACCCTGAACAGTCTCGGTGACGGCGAGCCAGAGAACACCGAAGCCGAGGAAACAAGCAACGGCTCCGACGAGGAGGACGGCCCATGGGGGAAGCTTGTTGCAGGCGTAACCAGGAAGGAGACCGACGTTCTCACCGAAGTCATTGGCGACACCCAAGATGGTGACTTGTTGTTGGTTGAAGCCCAACACCGATTTCAGTGCGGCGGAGTAAAGCGGAAATGTCGCACCACTTCCCGCCGCCATCTGCACCCACACGGCGGCGGCTAAGCCGACCCACGGCGGCCTGCTCCCGGGTTTCAGGATCAGCCTTGGCATCTCTCTCTCTCTATCTCTCTCTCTCTCTCTCTCTCTCTCTCTCTCTCTCTCTCTCTCTCTCCCTCACCGAGAGAGAGAGAGAGAGAGAGAGA
>NW_010965372.1:5474589-5501572 GCF_000463585.1 Tarenaya hassleriana | reverse complement strand
CCTTGTCATCTCTCTCTCTCTCTCTCTCTCTCTCTCTCTCTCTCTCTCTCTCTCTCTCTCTCTCTCTCTCTCTCTCTCTCTCTCTGTTTCAAGCTCTGTAATGGACAAATGAGGTTGGCGAAAAAGGGGTCGCGTATTGTACCTATAAACAGTTACTAAATTTCATCTTTCCTTAAAACAATTCAATAAAAGGGACACGAAATTCTCGGGGTTTTATCTTTAGAAATTTTTATAAAAAAAAAAACTCAAAACTTTGAGTGAGTGGAAACGAAATATTTTATTTTGTATCTGTAATAACATAGGACATGCTGTCACAGTATAAAAAACCGAACCATTTTGTTGTGTTGTGCGGACCTTTTCTTTTTTGCGGTCTCCAACACGTGACGCGTCGTGTTTGTACATCTCGAGGTCCATTCTTGGCATAGATCTTAACGAATTCAATTTTATAATTTGCAACATATTTGTAATATATATTAGTATCATTATACACGCGATATCAAATCTGTCTAGGATACCCCTAACGCTTTTGTTGATATTATTATTTTATACTTTAATATTATAACATATGTATTTTTATTATTTAAATTCGACTGGTTTTTAAAGAATGATCCTCACTCCTTCCTTGTATTTAGGGTTAGACCATTTCGGTTATTAGCCGAATAATCGAGCCGAAGCGAACTAAATAAGATATAACTGTATCCGAATCGAACCCGACATCAAAACCGAACAGTTATGATTTTCTTAAATCCGAAAAAATCGAACCCAACCCAACCGAACCGAATAAAATATAACCGAAAAATCGAGAAAATAACCGACAATTTCTTCGAAAAACTGAACTTTTTACCAAAACCGAACCCGGACCTAAAAATAACCGAACCGAAGTTTATATAAAAACCGAATGATTATAGTTTTTCTATAACCGAAATAACCGAATCTGAATATAACCAAACCGAACCCAAACCGAAATCCAAATTGGTCACCCCTAAGTGTATTCACGCTGTCATTGTTGACAATATATACCGATAATGTCTAATTGTTTATCATACGCCATATATATGATGTATGGATTCACAATAGGGATTGGGACCTGTAGCTTTATTCGTATACAGACACAAAAACGTAATACGAATGCACTCTTGCTTTATGGATTCGATCGTTCCTTTCCCTCCTAGAACCTACTCATCTCGATCATGGACTTCTTTGTACGGACACGATGCCTACGTTCTCTGATAAAGATCATCCAAAGGATGAGCGAAACCATCACGGCTCCAGAGACCGAGGCCAGGCCTGCGTAGATCCACTGGCTGGAAACGCTGAGCCTTGGGCAATGGTGCGCGCTTATGGCCCTGAACGTGTCCCTCACGAACGTACAGCCGATCAGGCTGGCTAGGAACGGGCTGTAGTGGTCTAACGTGAATGCCACGTTGATCGCACCCATCATCTGGTCGTAGGAGACGGGGGTTAACCGTCCCTGTGTCGTGCATATTCCCTTTGAATCCACTTGGCATACGTACGTTTTGTACGTCTGTATATATTGAAAGAAAGAAAAAAAAACTTAGAACCTGTTCTTCTTATATATAACATTTCGAATACCGTATATATACGATAAGTGTACCTGAGAGGCATTGGCGAGGGGGACCTCGGCAGGAGCGCAGGGCCGAGGGTTGAGTGATGGGTCGAAAGGGTTACAGAGAAGCGGAAGCGGTGGACCCGACAGGTTATGGTAGAGAGGGAAGTCCGGTGGGAACTCCTGGTTAGTGATGTTGAGGGTGTAGTCGTTGATCAAGTCAATGGTCGTGAACGTAACGGATCTCGTTATGTTTAACGTCTCGTCGACGGTGCGACGGTCCAAGCAGGGCAGCAGCTGGCTGAGTGTCGACTCGGCCGTCGGGTTCTGCACCCATTGGTCCATCGCCATGCACGTGTCCGCCACCACGCTTTTCGTTGGAACCAAAACGTAAAACGTATTACAAGCTAGTCTCCATATAAGAAAGAACTTTATGTCGTATATATGCATATGAATGTTGCCCTTCTTACTTGTGGAAAACGAGGAAAATGGCGCTGAGAAGGATCGTTGCTGTGACGAGAATCCAACCCAAAACAACCAACCTGAAGAGATCACACGAGAATAATCTCGACTCAGCAACTTTGAATCGCGGAAGATAAACGTGAAAATCGAAGTTTGTAACCACTCACAGGTAGACGAGAACCCGCAGGCCGCATACTGAAAACACTGCAAGTACACATCGAAAAAACCCGAAAAAAGTTACAAACTTTTCAATCGATTCAGACGAATACAATCTGAGGTGTAGTTTAGGTTACTTACAGAGGCCGAGAAGGGCGACTCCGAGCATGATACCAGCGATCACATTGAGAGCTAATCTCCTGCAAACTTAGAACGGCATCATATGTATCAGGCCAATAAAAGAAACATACTTTACTTAGAAGACAAGAAAACTAGTGAAGATACATACACAGGATTCAGAGCTCCAGTGAGATAGTGAATGGTAGTATTGGAGACACGATCAGGCAAGGTGGTATTAGACATGTGAATCATGTTGCTGAAGTGGTCGATGCTTTCCCTGAACTCAGGAGGGAACATGAACTGTCCGTTGAGGTGGATGTCTTTAGCCGACTGAATCGAATCCCACAAGCCCGTCAGTGTATTCAAGATACCAGTGGCTTGTCGGATGATGTAAGTGAACGTTTCCTCCACGCTGCTGTAGAACTCCCGTTGACCCGTGTACAGCATCGCACACCCGAGCCTGTCCAAGAAAACACAAGAGACAGAGCCGTACAGGTTAGGTTATGATGGATAGTTGGTAATGAAAGGGACAAAGAATGTATGTATATACGTACGTAGCGGCGATGGTGAAGAGGAGGAGGAAAGTGAGGGAGAGAGCGTAGCAGACGCGTGAGTAGCCGTAGGCTCTGGGTCCGAGCCAGCAGCAGCAGCAACAGAAGCATGCGCAGATTAGGAACAGTCCGATTAACACGAACCATCCTATCGCTATCGCTATCAGAGGCACTGCTGAAAATGCCACCGACTTGACAAATAAAAAAGAAGATGATGAGGATATTACAATATCTAAAGTATCGGTTATATGTACAGAAGTAACTGAAAATGTAGCCGTTGCCACCAACCGTTTGAATCAAAACCAGCAGAAGCCTTGTTTTTCCTTATTTCCATTTTGACCCCACTCTATGTTTTGTTTTTAGGTTTTAACCCCATACCAATTAAATCGGAGAAACAGCCCCCCTTGAAGTAATTTTACACATGACGTTTTCATTGCAATATAATAAACTCACGGCGATGTAATGGGAATCGGTAACGTTCCAGCCGCCGGTGTAGTATTGGAAATTGTTGAGAGGGTCTCTCCGGTGGGTCCTTTCCGCTGCCAAAACCAATGTCCCGTTCCCTCCTTCCAGAACCTCCCTCCTCAACCCTATCCACGTTTTAAATCAATAAACTCTTGAAAATTCGCCACGAATATAGGATTGTATAAAGAGAAATCGATGAAAAGCCTCGAAATTTCGACATGAAATTGTCAGCAAAAGATCGAAACTTTGTATTTCGATCAACCAAAATGAAAAACAAAAACGTAAATTGTGACGAACCTTGAAGTTTGAGCGTAGACGGGGGATTATGGGAAGGACAAGAAACTCCATTAGAGAAGGAGATCAAGCTCGACGAGACCAGGAGCCCCACGGCGAGGAGAAGACGATGATGACCATGAAACGACGGCGTTTCGATACCGCGACGCATTTGTTTTTTTTTTTGTGTGTGTGTGTGTTTCGAAATTCGAGAAACTCGGGGGGAAGAAAATGGGGTTTATCGCTGCAATATGATCGGATGAAAAATACTTACTAAAATGTCTAATCCTTTTTGGAATTGTATTTCTGATTTTTTTCTCCACCCATTATTACCTGATTTGTATCCTTAAATAGTTGTTTTCTATAAAAATATTACTCTTTAAACATTATTTAGTTTGAGATTTAAAATTGATTCTTATAAAAATAAAATTAATAATCTACGCGGTTTCTCTTCCCGGTTACATATATGGGAAAATTAAAATCGGAAGGAATATTTTATCTAATAATGATTATACTTAATAAGATATGTCATTTATGAGACCGCGTTGATTCAGTTTCCACCGTAACGAGCCGTGTAAATTAAAAACGGACAATTCCAATCAATTCCATATTTATTTTCCTATACATAAAACAAACAATTGTCAACAAAAAAAACTTACCATTTAAGTTTGTACATGCATTTCTTTATGTAACGATTATTTTGGTAACATATATTAACATATATTTCAAAAGAAAATATCCAATCATATTTTTAGAATAACCAGCCATAAAATAATAAAATAGTGTATATATTTTTACCAAAAAAAAAAGTGTATATATGTTTTCATGGACGCCCACTAACAAAACAACAAGTCATTTACTTAATATTAAAAATACGAAATTAAATAAAAAAGACAAAAACAATTTATAAAACAAAACGACGTCACTTCATAGTTCCCTGTCCTGGACGGAGCAACCTCGTCGAGTTATACACCAAAGAAAGCACCTGCAGGGAGAATAACAGTAACACCAAGACGGCAGCTACAAACGCAAGAAACCGCCATGAACCATAGACATAGAGCTCGACTAAATTTCCCACTTTGACCCTCCACCTTCCACTGAAGTACCTGTTCACTTCCTCGATCGTCTTGTCCAAGAAGGGTACTTTCGTAAGCCTCAGAGATTTGCTCATCCCGTTCCAGAGGTTTGCAGCTTCTTCGTCGCTCTTTAGGCGGTTCATGAGGATGCCTTGCTCTCTAAGCAATCTCACGTCGTCCTCCGAGTCGACGATCCCGTTGATTAGCTCGGTGTAACGTGTAAAGACCAGTGGCCCGCAAGTGTTCGACGCCTCGTAAGCGACTAGATTCCTCAGGATGATCTCAGTGTTAACGTCAAGGTTGATGACGGGGAGATAGAACAGACCCGAGTTCGAGTCGAAACTAATAGTCGAGATGTTACCGTTGGTGGGTCTGAATCGTACACCGGATTTGTAAAGCTCTGACACGGAAGGGATGGTGATTTCTTCGGCCAGAGGAGGTTTCTCAATGTCGGTGGAGGATTCGGGACAGGAGTTTCCTTGTCCCTCTTCGTTTTCTTGTCTGGTGAACAAGTATCCAGCTGACACTTTCAACACGACGAATCCAGGTAGATTAGACAGAATTTTCCATGGCAGCTTTAGGATGAAACCTGCAGGTCTTGATTCGAAAACCTTTTTAAACCGAAGCTTGATCTCTCGCAGAAACTCCCTCAACCGTGAGTTAGGAGATGCTTTTTCTCGGCCATGGTCATTTTCTCCGTCTTCTTCATCTTCACCAACTATCCCGAGCTCTTCTTCTTCCATTTTCGGCACAATTGTTTGGTACATGAAATCCAAAATATGTGCATACTCTTGTATTCGAGTTGATGGCAAATACTCTGCTGTACTGAGAGGGGAAAGCTCCCTGCTTAATCCCGTCAGAATGGAAAACAACAAATCGTCGGCTGCTTCAACTGATTCAAGTTGGAGTTCTAGTGTTTTCCTCAGCACCAAAAGCGGGATTTGATTCTCAAGCATCAAAATGTCTCTCAGTATCTCATTGTGCCCTGATCTCCTCCCCGCATTATCAACCAGATGCGACATCCCCGACGAAATTCTTGACAATGTCTTACCTTTTGTGATATTGTAGGTCTGGAGAAATTCTAAAAGGAATGATGCATCTACTGCCATCATCCACGACAGAGTCTCGCCTTTAAATTCCACATACTTGTGATAGCATGCTCGAATCTTTGGCTCCATCTCTTGTAACCTCTCAGAAAGATGGAGAAATTTAAAGGTCTTGAATCGAGATTGAATCCTTCTTGCAGCCAAAAGCTTGTATCTTTCCATTTCATAAAGCTCGGGTCTCAAACAGTGATAAGGTCCGATTGCAACTTGCTGGGGTGTGTAGCAATCTGGATGGCTATACATCAGCGCTTTAGGGACGTGAAAAATGCAAACTAGGACCTCACTATCGTCTTCAAAATCTGCATCCAGAGATTGTCGAACATTCACAAGCCACCGAGCCTCGTCAAAATTTTGACCCGACGATACGTAAAAAGGTTGCTTGAGATGCAACATGATCAGCTATTGCAGGGTAACAGTCTCCTAAGAACCCCTTAAATCTTGACTCTTTTTTTTCTCTTGTCTTAATCCTGCAGTAATGAAAGAAATCAGTTAAAGCTTGGGTGTTCATTAAGACTTTGTTACTTTCAAATAGAAACCACTACTAGCATTTAATCTCACTTTTAAGTCGCTGCTTTAAATATCAATACGCACATACATGTAACTTGTTGTCTATGCGTGTCTACGTACATTTTTCCACTCGGAAATCAGAAGACGTGGATTTGAAAGAAACTCTAGGGAAAATAATGTAATACCTGGAAGAGGTCCAAATTATCTACAAACTGTTTCTTCTTCAGCCTTCTCCTTGGAGAATAACCCATTTGCCATAGTTTCCTCTTCGTAATCCTTAGCCATATCCTTTCTGAATCAAAGAATCAATCAGAGCATTATATGAATCTGAGTCGGGAGTATCCCCTACCCCATCCATTTTCTTCCAGACTTCCAGACGTATAAAGTTGGCCGAAGAAACCCCCATCTCTTAAACTCTCACAGAAACATCACATAAGTATCCATCTCCGGTCGAATATAACTGCTAATCATCCTATCAAAAAGACAATGAATCTGTCTTGGTTTCACCATACACCGGAAGAAACTGTTGTAACTGAATTTGGGGAGCATCTCCTCTTGAGCATTTTCGTTAAGCATCTCATATGTATCATCCATCCGCTTATCTTTCACAGAGAAGCTTGATCACTGTATTACACGTCGCAACATTAGGTTTGCGCCCTGATAACAAAGTCTAAATACATGTGACATTAATTTCCATATCCACCAATTGTAATCCCTTTTCTCTTCATTTCCTTGTACAAATTCACAGTTTTCCATGGATTTTCACCCTTTCACTCTAAATCCATGAAATCGAATACCATGACAAGCCTTTAGCAACACCATCGGTATCCATCTTCTCCCAAAGGCCAAAGCTCCCAACACTTCCCCACCAATCCATTTTTCACCACCCACGAAGAATTGTATTATAAGACTTGATCTTGCTGAGGTTAAAGCCATTATCAATCTTCCCCTTTCCCAAAACAAAGCTCTTCTGCTTCAACCACATGCTTGTACTCGCAAAGCCCATCGACTAGATTACAAAAGGATGTTTCATCTCTCAAATTTAGCTCATACATATTGCAAAATGTATCTAGATTCTCTCTAGAACAAGATGCCTAAAGCTTGAACATTATACGAAACGTCAAGTTACTGGGGGACCGAAATCGCAGTTTGGGACATGCGGTGTATCAAATCCCAGAACTTACCCAGTGTGACGATCATCCGATTGAACGTCACGGCGGTGTTTCTGAATCCAGATTCCATCTCAACCCAGTTGAAAAGCTCCATCGCTTTTGGTCAATCGTTGCCGTAACAGGCGAGAGCCTCGCATTCCATTTTCTGATCGAAACGATTGGTCTAGGCGAAACTTAGGGTTCCTGGGATCAAAATCCGAGACGGAAATGCATGGCCGAATTAGAGCCGAGGAAGAAAACATAATTCTAAGTCGATCGAATATCCAATAAGAGATCGACGCCCCTTTTTGTCTTTTTCCCATTCCCTTCGATTGCCGGGTTCGTCAAAAGGCGGCGATCAACGGGCGAATTTTCGACCCGGTTTCCCAATTTGGGATCCGAAATCACTCATTGGGCTTTCTCTAAATTAGGCCCAGCCCGTTTCTAAGGCTGAAAAATTGAGCTCCGTCCACAAAACAATTTATTGGATAATCGCATAAAAATACTCAAAATTTTACACTATTTTCAAGTAAATAATCGAACTATATAATTATCATATAAAAATACATAATCTTTTCACGACTCTCACATAAATATCCAGACTTTTAATTTTTTTTCCAAATCAAACATCTGTCCGTTAAAAAACAAATGAACCAGTTTGATACCATCTTGACCGGCATCATGTTTGGTAATATTCTATCTGATCTCGCGGCTGTAATTCCTGAAAGTATAGGGTTGCTTCCATCTACTTCAATTGGCGATTCGGTAAAATGTCGTCGATCCATCATTTTTTTTCTTCTGAGGAAACTCATTGGATTTGTCATTATAACTGTTTTGAAAAACATTCTGACTGATACAGGGTCCTGGAATTTTCGAACCTGTTCATGGCTCTTCACCTAAACACTACGGGAAGGTTCATAACGACACAACCTTTTGTTCAGACACGAAACCCGCGTAGACATGTGCATATGTATATATGTGGTATATGATGCAACTGAAATCTGGCAGGATACAGCGAACCCTTTGGCGGCAGTGCTATCGGCTGCAATGCTTCTGAGGTATGGTTTGAAAGAAGAGAAGGCGACGAAGAGAATAGAAGAAGCGGTAGAGGATGTTCTAAACCGAGAATTCAGAACTCGTGATGTTCACACTTCTATAAGTGTAAGTTATATCCATAAATGGTAACTAAATATGGATGTTTGATCATATAATCAACTGTTTTAAGTTCATATATATATATATATATGTGTGTGTATAAGTATAGATTAGTGAAGTGAGGATGGCCTTCAAATTGGTGATTTTGTGTGGACAGAGGTTGGTAGGTTGCCAGCAGATGGGAGAGGAGATTCTCAAGTCTCTTGATGCCAATGTCTACGCTCCCCCCGTTGGAAGCGTGTTTCATGTTCTATAAGCATGGTTTGGTTTCCAACCGTAAGACCGAAAAAGCTGTACTTATGACCTGCCCTTACGCATTTATATTATGTCAATTTCGACTGACATTTTCATGATCATACGTAACGTATCATTGTATTTGAACAAGTTTTTTCCATAAAGAACAATATATATTTTTTAATAAGTATTTGAATGGGTTATCAATGATAAATGTTAAATTGGGCAATTAATTATAAAAAATGATTTAATTTTTTTTTTTAGAATTTGAAAACAAAAAAGAGTACTACGTTTACGTTATGTGCGGCCATATGGGAGAAGTCTGTCTTTAATGTATTTTTTTCTCAAACTTTTTTTTTTGTTGAAAATGTTCGATTTCCCCTCAAATCTTTCAAATTGAAAAATTGAAATCCCCAAAAGAAAGAGGATACAGAAGAGAGGTGTGGCCCTAGAGTTGACACTCTCGTCTTTCTCTCTCAAAAATGCCGGCGGCTCTGCAGGCTAATATCAGGCCGATCAAGGGCCCTTCCTTGTTCAGATCCGTCTCCAAACGGTCGTGTCAACCTGGTCGGATACGTTGCGCCTCCGCCTCCGCTTCGCCGGCAAAACGGTACAACATCACTCTCCTTCCCGGCGACGGCATCGGTCCCGAGGTCATCTCCGTCGCCAAGAATGTGCTTCACCAAGCTGGTTCTCTCGAAGGTCTCACCTCTCACCCTGTAGTTGCCGTTCCATTTTGCTTTTATTTGTTCCCGATAAATCGCGAGAGAATTCGTGGGTTTACTGTTCTCTGGTAGGAATCCAAATTTCTGTTATTGAATCTCATAGAGAGGCATGAAAGTTTGGGAATTTTACGAACTTTGGCCTGGATAATAGAATTGTGTGATTTTACTCATAGACTAGGCAATTCGTGTATAATGTTGTATTAGGCATCGAATTTAGCTTTCAAGAGATGCCAATGGGAGGAGCTGCGTTGGATTTGGTTGGAGTGGCCTTGCCCGAGGAAACCCTTTCGGCTGCTAAGCAATCTGATGCAGTGCTTCTTGGAGCTATCGGAGGGTGTGTCTCGTCCCTTATTTCATTAAACCATTGGTTCATCTTGTTGTTTCAGTGATTATTCGTTTGGAAGTACAGGCTCTGTCTTGATAATAGCAGTGTGTTCCAGGTACAAATGGGATAAAAATGAAAAGAATCTAAAGCCTGAGACTGGGCTGCTACAACTCCGTGAGGGTCTTAAAGTCTTTGCAAATCTAAGACCTGCCACTGTTTTGCCACAGGTGGTTTGAGCAATAATTCCATCTATAGTTTGAGCATTCGATTTGATTTGTAACTTGAGTTTTTCATTTTGGTGAATCTTGAAATTATGTTTCTTTCAGTTGGTGGATGCTTCGACCTTGAAGAAGGAGGTGGCGCAAGGTGTTGATCTAATGGTTGTAAGGGAGCTTACAGGAGGTCAGTGAAAATACTGATTGAACTAATTCATCTCTTGTGAGAATTTTTTTTATTTCCTTGATCTCTGGTCTTCACCTTGTGGGAAAGTATCTTCACATTGTGATTTCCTTAATCCTCATGGAAGCAGGTATTTACTTTGGAAAGCCAAGAGGCATAAACACCAACGACAATGGTGAGGAAGTGGGGTTTAACACTGAGGTCTATGCTGCTCATGAGGTATACTCTTTTTGAAAATCTTGCTGCAGTTTCACTGTATTCCCCATTGATTTTAGGTTGAAAGTTACTATCTTGAAAACCTTTTCTCCTTTACACCATAGTTTCTGAAAGCGTGAATGCCAAGTGAGAAGTAACCTCTTTTTCTCATTGTTAAGAAAGTATGAAACGATTGCTTAATATGTATAAATATCTGCTTACATTCCCCAGATTGATCGGATTGCTCGTGTTGCATTTGAGACTGCTCGAAAGCGTCGTGGCAAGCTGTGTTCTGTTGACAAAGCCAATGTCTTGGAGGTACGGTCGATAACTAGAAGTGACTTTTTTGCTTTTTTACACCCTCGCTTCCCTGTAAATACCAAAGATGAATGCCATTTTTCATGCAGGCCTCGATGTTATGGAGGAGACGGGTGACAGCATTAGCCGCTGAATATCCCGATGTTGAGTTATCACATATGTACGTTGACAATGCCTCAATGCAGCTTATTCGTGACCCGAAACAGGTGCTTTCATCCTCGGGACAATTTACTGTCAACTGCCTTTCTTGATAAAGGAATGAGAAATATCACCATGTCTGATCATCTATTGGAAAATTGCAGTTTGACACCATTGTTACAAACAACATCTTTGGTGATATATTATCCGATGAAGCTTCAATGATCACAGGAAGTATTGGAATGCTTCCATCTGCCAGTCTTGGTGAATCAGTATGTAAAAGAATCTCAACATATCATTTTCCTCATGCCGTGACATTGGAAATTCATTTTTTAATGTCTGAATGAACTTCTTTTTATACAGGGACCCGGACTCTTTGAACCCATACACGGATCTGCACCCGATATTGCTGGACAGGTTATTACTCTGTCCTATGAAGATGGGTTTTTCTTCTCTTCCAAATATGTAAAACTATCCGTGTGCCAAAAAAACACAATTCTTGAATATTTGTAGGACAAAGCAAATCCACTGGCCACCATTCTAAGTGCTGCAATGCTTCTGAAATATGGACTCGGTGAAGAAAAAGCTGCCAATAGAATCGAGAAGGCGGTATTGGATGCTCTCAACAAAGGGCTCAGAACCGGGGACATCTACTCTTCTGGGACTGTAACTTATCTCAAAAACTCTCAATCTCTCTCTCTTTCATTATAACTATAAAATCTGTAGAACAATGACCATAATGTGATCCTTACATGATTACATCTTGTGTTTCCTGCATGATACGGCGAAACAGAAACTGGTTGGATGCAAGGAGATGGGCGAGGAGGTGCTGAAATCAGTGGAATCCCAAGTTCCAGCTTCTGTTTGATTGTTTTGTAGCTTTTGGCAAAGCTCTGTAACGTTTACAATAAAATTCAAGAACGGTTTTTTTGCGTAATAGAACAGTGGAATAAGATCTGTTGTGGTTGTGGCTTGTGGGGGGTTATTTGCAATTTTGGTAACTTTCTTGCCTCTCCTGTAAAAAAGGTAGAAACTTCCCCACGAAGTTGATGAGGTGTCAAATTATTATTGGTTAATAGCTGACAAAAGGCTCTTTGCAAAGCGTATGATTTCTTCCGTATAAATAAATAAATGTATATCGTCGGCTGTTCGTCGTCGTCTCTGTAAAAACTAACAGCCATGTCGTCGAGCTCAAGAACAGTGTCCGGAGAAGAAGGCCTGATGGCGGGAGAATCCTCTCTTTGCGATATGACGCAGACTGTTCGTTTCTCCTCCGGAAACCCTAGGATAGGGGAAACCCATGGCGTCATGCATCTCTTCTCTGACGATTCCGTTTCGTCTTCGTCGTCGTCTTCTTGCTCCCCCTCATCCTCCTCCTCGAACCTCCCGGTAATCTCTCTCCCTATCTCGCTCAGTTTTATCCGGAGTTCCATTTTCCTCTCGCTTGATTGATTCTAGTTTCTCCCATTTTTTTGTCCGTTGGGTGATTGATCCGGAATTCCTTTTTGCGTCGTTTAGATAGGAAGGAATCCTCTTGTTTGCGTGCTCGGTGTTCCGAACCACATGACTTATGCAGATTTTTGCCAGTTCTGTGGTTCTTTTATCCAGCACATTCTGGAGATGCGAACTGTAAGGTAAAGCAGAGAAATCAATTGGGTATCGGAATCGCTGTTAAAATCGATTCTTTTGGTAGACGATGATTTCATCTTTTTTCTGCAATAATAGGAGGATAAGACTATAACCGAGTACTTTGGTTGATCTTCTGGCAAAAAGGATTACGAATTAACTTGCTACCGATTTTCCTTGTTTTAGGAACGATGGGATTGAAAATCGGTATAGTATTTTGATAAGGTTTGATAGTCAAGAATTCACAGATGCATTTTACCAACATTTTGGCGGAAAACGGTTCAGTTCTCTGGAGGTATGGACTCCTGCTTGTGTCGCCTTAAAGTTTCTTTGTGGTTTTACGTGTAGTAGGCATTGATTGTATCGTCGTGATCACTTACTGATAAGTAGCTTGTTGCAGGAAGATGTTTGCCGGGTACTTTTTACTATGGATGTTCAGTTTACCGGCTATAGTGGATCCATTGACAATACCCAGCCTTCTTCTGCTGGCTCAATAGAGCAATCTACTTGCCCAGTTTGTCTAGGTACAATCTTAACCTTGTGGTCTGAATTTGTTAAAAGGCTTGGTTTACTGTAGCAATGAAAAATGGTGCAAGCTTAGCGTTAGCAGTAAGATTTTCAAGAACTCTGATACTTTATATTGACTATGTTGGTTAACTGATATATTCAGTTCCATACACCATTACTAAACTATATCCTAAACATTTTCTGAATCATCCCTGCCTGTTTCAGAGAGGCTAGACCAAGATACAGGTGGCATTCTCACAACCTTGTGCAATCACTCCTTCCATTGTTCATGTATTTCAAATTGGGCAGATTCTTCTTGTCCAGTAAGTTGCTTTGATCAGTTTTATGCAACTTTTACCTCATTTTAATTGTTCCATGTGGGGCATTTCGATTTTTAACTGATTCGTAGCAAATATGTTTATGTTTGGGTGTTATTTTTGGTTGTTTTCAGGTCTGTCGATATTGCCAGCAGCAACCTGAAAATTCAGTATGTTGTGTTTGTCAAACATCTGAGAATCTCTGGATGTGTGTTATCTGTGGGTTTGTTGGCTGCGGGAGGTAATAATTGCCTTTTCGGCATCCAGCACTAAGACTTGTTTTGTGTGGATTAACTATTTGTGTCTGCCATTCACTATGGATAAAGGGCTGTTGCAGGTATAAGGGAGGGCATGCCATAAGGCACTGGGAAGAGACAGAGCATTGTTATTCTCTTGAGCTTGAAACACAGCGTGTTTGGGATTATGCTGGTGATAACTACGTTCACCGACTTATTCAATCCAAAACTGACGGTAAGCTCGTGGAGTTGAATACTCATTGTTCGCTTGACGATGATAGTCGTGGAAGTTGTGAATTCTCTGACAGTGGAATTACCGATGCTCTCTTGAACAGCAAAGTCGAATTGGTACTGCTTCTTTTTTGTTCTGTGCGTTCATTTGTTATGTCCTTTTCAATAATTCTGCATTTGATATTTTCTAATTTAAACGACAGATCATTGGGGAGTACAATGAACTGCTCCATGCACAACTAGAGAACCAAAAACAAGTAAGCCAATTGCCAATTGAAGCTTTCACTATTTGTTAATAGATAAATTATCATTTTTCAGCTCTAAGTGTGTGTGTGTTTTCTGAAACAGTATTTTGAGAAATTGCTACAAGATGTCAAAGAGGAAGCCGAAAAGAAAGTCTCAGAAGCGGTTAGCAAGGCAATTGGCCAAAGACTGCAAAAGCTGCAAGCCAAGCTTGACAGATGCGTCCAAGATAAGAAATTTCTTGATGAAGTGAGTATGTATAATCATTCAAATTGATTCTATGGTGTGAACCGTAGAGGGCTAACTGCCTTGTTTCCTCGTACGTAGCTCAATGAAAACCTTGTGAAAAATAAGGACATATGGAAAGCAAAGATCACAGAACTGGAAGAAAGGTAGCTTTCTGTTTTTCTTTCCCCATTTTTTTTTAAAAAGGTTTGTGCTGAAGGGGGATGGCATGCTCTTATGTTCTTATGTCAGGGAGAAGAGAGCAGTTAAAGCAAAGGATGAAAAGATTGAGGACCTGGAAGAACAGGTAAAGAAGCAAAGCAAAAATTACATAGTCCTGCCATGCTTTGGATCTGAAACAATTAAAATGGTGTGATATTTGGGATCGCAGCTTAGAAATCTGATGGCGCAAATGGAAGAGGAGCAGCCATCAGAAGAAGTAAAGGAGGGTAAGGATGGTACGGTCATACCCATATCTGCCAATTCTTCTTCTTGATCTCCGTCGGGTGGAAAGGGAAAGGGAAGTAGCAGGGGAAAGGGTTAGAAGAGAAGGATGTGCAAGAGTCTTGTCTCTCTGTCGACCATAAAGAGTTCTGTAACAAATGCAAGCAATTGTCTGTTCTAAACCATGAACAAAGTACCATTGTTTGGCCATCCATACACATTTAACCATCACGGGTCAAATTGGTCAACGCGGAAGAATTCTGCCCATATGTTTGTTCAAAGATATCTTCCTGTAAAAAAAAAAACTACCCTCTTCCCAAAATCTCTTCTCACGTATTTTTATGTTCTTTGCTTCGGGTTGATGGGTCCCACGGACTGGATTTTGAAGGTTGTCCCCGGGTTTCTGAGAGAGGTGGTCATGGACCTGCTAAGTCTGTCTCTTTCAGGCAAGACTTGTCCTGAATGTTCTAAATGGTCCATTGATCAAACTCCTTAGTGGTTCCTTAAATCTATTTGAAATCTAACCATCTGAACTTCTCCAAGTTATTAGCATTTTAACATTTAAAAGCTTACCGAATACCGCACGTACACGCCATTGAAGCTGTACGAGCAAGCATCTTGCAAATCAAAAGGCTTTTTTTTTTCCTTTCTAACTGTTAAGATCCCGAGCTTCTGTCGTGAGGGGAAGGAGTTTCCCAAGGTGCATCAGGGAGATGACACGTGTTAAATATCCACCGGACAATGACGTCATCCAGGTGTCCGTAGATACGGGACCCACATGTGACGTAAACACCGAACTCACTCACTGTTCACTTTCAGTTCCAAGCTGAAAAGGATCTGCAGCAGCACCATGATCCGATTGATTTGAACACCGGCCTTTACATATATATATATATATATATATATGTCAAATGGCATCAAAATCTCTTCTATTGACGAACATACATATACATTGTAATTACATTTATGTGAAAAAAATAACTGGGCAATGTTAGATTTCAACATTCAGTTTTGTCCTGATTTAAAGAAAATTGTATGTGAATTGCATTAAGATTGAAGAACATTTGAATATGCCATTGTTGTTCTGTTTGATTTCTAAAGATGTCGTGAGATTTTTTCTTTTGCTAAGGCCCATGACCCTTCAGTTCTTTAAACTCTTCAGCATGGTAACACGCAAAAGCCGGGGAGTGGTGGAGCACACAACAACAAAAAGATAAGTTTACACACACACATACATATATATATATATATATATATGTATGCGTTGTATTGTATGTACTTGTTTTTATCAGTAATAGATCCTCTGCCAAAGGGATCTGACATAATCAGACACTTCCAATATTTTATGTCAGAAAAAATTTCACCATCCAACATCAGCAGCAGTCCTCTATTGTTACCTAATGATGTTGCAAGGAAACTTCTATTAACCACCCTTTTTTTTACAGTGGGGACTAATTGATACGGCATAAATAATTTCTAGACCGTAACTAAGGTCTAAAAGATTACTCAATATTAAAAAATATATATATGGAAACAAATGAAATCTATTGGTACTAATAAAATAATCCGTTGTTATTTATAATAAAAAATAAAAAATAAAATAATCCACTGTTTTCTTCATCCGAATCAATTTCAGAAAGTTTTTTCTTCAATTTTCCGTTGTTTCTTGGCTGAAAAAACTGTCGATTAAATAATAGAAAAATCTTTTTCTAAATTATTTTTCGGGATTTTTATTTTCTTCGGGTGAGTCTTAAATTAATTTATGCATGTTTTAACAAAATTGGAAGAATGATAACAAAGAAAAAAAAAGATCTTGTTCGTTGACGCCACCCTGACGAGATCACTCCCACGTCCCTATAATCCAACGGCTGCCAACTCTACGCAGTCAAATCATTTGATATGTCGATCTTACCCCTGATAGTCTCCGGTGACAGCCCTGGATCGTCAAGGGTATTTACGACATTTACATGAGATTGGGCTTTGGGTTTGGGCTCCAAAGAAGCCCAATATACACGTTGCACGGAACGGTATCCACATGATTATCCGTTGATTCCCCCCCCCCCCCTTGATCATGGCATTGTCTAACCAATTGTCGAATACAACCCACGTTTTTTTTATTTCATTAGATGATCAACATATATATACACACACACATAAGATACAATTCTATGGTATAATTCCAAGCAAAAAAAATTGTACTATAGAGCCACGTATAATGTTCATAATAATAATAATAATAATGTTGAAGCATATAATGATTTGAGTGAAAAGTAGCACTGCAACTTTCTCGTCGCACCATGAAGGACGGGCGCATAAATGTGAAAGATTTACCGTCATATCGAATTTGACAGCAGTATCTTTAATTATCTCCATCAAATCTTCTTACTATACAATATTTTCTTTTTATTTTTCCTACTAATTCAATCATTTAAAAAAACTCAAATAAATTAATATATATTTTATTGTCCCTATAAGATTGATTCCACCACTGCTTCGTTTAGCAAATCAACAAAAGCTGACTCCACGCACTCTTTTTCTCCACTTAGACATATGGGAGACGCCGTTAACGACCACCGTGTGCAATTCTCCGTTCCGTTGCTCGATATCCCGTCTCTCAGCATGCCCGTCCACGTTACCAAACCCTTTCACGGACCCGGTTCGAACAAACTGGGTGGTGACCTGGAACCCGATTCCGTACCTGACCTGAGATGGGTCCTCGACGGCACCATCGCCGCTGTTGTCGGCGAAGCAGTTTTGTTCGGTAAAACCACCTCCACACAGGGAGAAAACCCGAGAAATATTCCCGGCGCAGGCATGACGGCGGCGGAGGACGAGAAGCCAGACGAAGCCGTTATGGGGGTGAAGCGGCGGCGGAGCGGTGGTGGAGGGTACAGAGGGGTGAGGAGGCGACCGTGGGGGAGGTGGTCGGCGGAGATAAGGGACAAGATCGGTCGGTGCAGGCACTGGTTGGGAACCTTTGACACGGCGGAGGAGGCGGCGCGTGCATACGACGCGGCGGCGAGGCGGCTAAGAGGGTCTAAGGCAAAGACCAACTTCTACATCCCTCCGTTTCTCCCGACGGCGGAGGCTGAGGCGGCGTCGCCGGGGGCGAAGGGGAGGAGGAGCAAGAAGGTTATGACGGAGAAGAGGTGTCAGAAAGTCACATCAGTCGCACAATTGTTCAGCAATGCAACTACTATCACCAGTTCCAATAATGATAATAACGTGATTAGTCGTGATAATGGTGGTTTAGAGCTTGACTTGAAGTTGGGCTGTGGAATTCACAGTGCTGTGATCATCAAGTAATGACGGGTTAGCAGTTCAGTAACCATGCTTAGTGGGAGTGGTGGATTCGTGTTTCGGTCTCTTCTTTGGGTTGCATGTGCATGAAAATGTGTACTTTTGTCTTGTCTTTTGGATGTGGCTGAACATGAGCTTGGTCTTCAGATGTGGTTTCGTATATATGAATGTTAAGATTATGCAATGCATCTGTTTTGTTATCTTTCTCCATGATACTCATGAAACCTTAAATGTCGTGAATGAAGAAGATAATAAAAATTCTTACGTTTGATCTTGTGATGTTCAAAACCAACCACGAATCGATATTAAATCATTTTTCAAAGTTTTGAAGCAAGTGGCAAAAGGTGATAAACAAGGGTTTTCTCCCAAATCCAGTTAATATATATGAACTAATATAGCTATCTTCTATATGCAACTTGTACTATTCATACGGCATAAACACATGCACACGCATATATATATATATATACATATATATGTGTGTGTGTGTTTTTTGTTTTATTCACTTCACTTGTAGTTCCCCATAAATTAAAAAAAAAAAACCCTAGAGGACCTCGTTTATGTTTCTTCATCATCTTAGGTTCTGAATAAAGATCCCATGAAACCTGGGTGAAAACAAGTCTCTCTCTCTCTCTACATATATATATATATATATATAATATGCTAGCCTTTTGTCAATAAATTAATACTGCGTACTTCTTGGGTATATGAAGATTGACAGGGAAACCTATAAAGGAAATATATGAAAGACTCGGGTAAAAAAAACAACGAGTGTATGTCTCTAAATATGTGTACAACGATATTCCTCCCTCTCAATATATATATATACATATAGATGTATATATGTGTGTGTATACGATAACAATATCATGCATTTACACATGTATGATGATTAAGCATTGGAGAAAGATATTGCAAACTACATGAAAATGCACAGGCAGGAGCTTAGCGAAAGCATAAAGATACCATAATGGCGTACTTTCTTTGTCTTCTTTCTCCTCGGGATTTTGCATTGTCTTCTGGTCTTTCTCCAAAACCCACGTAAACCCTAACCCTGAAACATCGCTTACATTTATATATATATATATATATATTATTAACTTTGATGGTTAAAACAAAATAAAATCAGATAAACCCTAGTCTCACTGTCCGACGACCCAAGTGGTCTCTTGAGAAACCCCACGAAAGCCAAATCCCCTTTCGCGTGCTTCGTTGCTTTCTACTTCTTGGAATCTTAATTAATTTTTTTAAAATCTAAATATATATCTCTTTTTCTTATATTTTTATTTGCGATCTGGTTTTTATGTTGAGAAACTTGACGACAGACATTCTTTTATACTTCGTTGCTTAGCGGCTGTTTTATCGTGTTGTCTTAAACATGCGGTTGAATAATGTGACCCTACAAGGTGTAACATGTACTCATAATTAATTATATATATATATAATCGCATTTTTATTATTATTATATTCTGTTCCTTTTTTAAATACGATTTTGGATTTACTGTTGTTACTTTATTGAATATATACAATTTTCCAATTTAAACATGATAAATTTTATGGCGATCTTTTTTAATCATTATTTGGTTTTTAAATGATATCATACTTTAATTACAATTTATATTTTTTTAGAATTTTCTGTTAGTTAGTAATACAATTAAGATAATTTAATCATAGAGATTTTCTTATTTTTCTTATAAATGATATTTTTGAATTTTGAGAATTATCTGTCGGAATAAAAATCTTTTGGAGGCGGAGTCAATCCAGGATCAGTCAAGCCCATTAACATTTCTTTTAACGTATCCGCTTTTAATGGGCTTAGTAAAGGATCTGCATACTACATTATTGGGCCTACCATTATATAATAAATTTTAATAAAGCCCGAGCTCGTCCGTCATACGCGACTCCCGTAACCTACGCGCAAGCAGAGCGCGTCGAGCGCGTGTCGCTTAATTTTTCATCAAATTGTGTTTTTGTGAAAGCGAACGCGCGTGAGGAGTCTTGTCATCGAAATGCGCACAACGTTAATTTTGAAAGTGATAGTTTGTTTATTTAAAGAATTTTCCTACATTGAAACCCCCCCCCCCCATTAAAATCATAAGATGACGTTAAAAAACTTATGAGATGGTAACTCATTTAGTAAATAAATCCTTACACAATTTTGACAAAGCTATGAACGATTTCAGAATTTATAACTAATTGTTACACGAATTTGATTATAAAAAATGTTAATAATGTTTTGGTGTGTTTACCTCCCTCCGTTCAAGGTGCGAGTCATATGATTATTTTGCCTTTAGTATGGAAAATTTATTTGGTCTAACTCGAATCTATATGTATAAATGCAAATCAACGGTTACACTAATCTACATGTATATGTGGAAATGGGACATCAAATATGATGATGATTCTATAAGTTTGTGATTTCGTTTGCATTTCGGACAAAGTATAACGAAATTTCCACAATATTTTTTGTATGTGCGGATTCTTGAGATGCATTTAATGCCTTGCAGATAAATTGATGACACAAGATAAAAACGGTCGAATTATAAATTCAAGATTTTTATAGATGGGCATGCATAGATGTTTCCTCGAATTTCCACAATAATATAATAAAATGGACGGGAGATTGAATAAAAATGAAGGGTTGGTTAGAGGATGTAAAGAAAAGAAAGACGTCAACAACGTGGAAAGTGTTTTAAGGCTTTTAAGGTTGGAATGTTATCACAAAAGTATTTGGTGAAAGGTGCTTAGGGTGTAAGGGCGAAGACTCTAAGTTCCAACGGTCAAACGACGACAAATCAAAGCAAAGAAAATCTAATGCCTTTCTATTTGGATTAGAACAATGCCCGCCTTTTCATACGGACCGCTTAGTTATATTTTGATTTTCGGTTTGCCTTTTTAGGATTTTATAAAATTTATTATTTATATATATATATTCGGTTCAGTTCGATTCATTTTGTATTTGCTTTTATTAGGTTTTCTTAACACATTTTTAATTTCATTTTTTTTCACATTAAATCCTAATTGGGCTAATTCAATTTTAACAAAAAAAAAACATACACAATCGAAGCGAAATTATATCCATCAGTATTTTCCATACATATAAGATCTTTTTTTTGAAAAGTTTTACAAAAATGTTAGGCTATGGTTGATAATCCAATATTAGATACCGTATATTCAAAACTGCTAACAATTTTATTGAAACAAAACCGGTCCAAAGATAGAAACTTCAGCTTACAAAAGTAGTAACCAACAACAAAACTCAAACTAAAAACAATTTAAATATATAAAACATCATATAATTAATGAGCATGGAGTCATGCTCTTCAGATCATAAACCGAAACGGGTCGTAATCGGACAAGTCCAACTGCGACGATCCAATCATGATATCGCCGGCCGATGACGCAGGCGAATCCAACGGCCACAATTCGACGTCGTCTGCAAAGAATTGATCAATGCAATCATCCTGGCTCATCTGGTCGTCTTTGGACACCTCTCTATGATTGTTAACCGGTCCGGTTGATGTGAAAACCGGGTTGGTTTCTTGGTCGAGTTTTCCGAAATGGATCATCCGAGAACCGTCGACTTCGTCATGAGCAGAATCCGACAAGATCTGGAAAACCGGAGTTTGATCATGTTGACATGTGTGTCGGCCCAAGTAAGTGGTTTGGTACACCGGAGGATTGTCTTGTATTTTCTGCACATGCTTCTTGGCATTGCATTCTTCCATGTACGCGCATTTATAGTAGCTCCTGTTCATCATATAGATCGATTAAATGGAGAGAGAGAGAGAGAGAGAGAGAGAGAGGGAGGAGAGTGACTGTGTTAGGACCTCTGGTGGAGTGGAGAAGATTTGATGCACTTTTGGCCGTACTTCCTCCATACAAACCCATCTGGGTAGTTCGGAAACGGGGAATCCTGTCTGGAGCACACCTCGTCCGCTTGTCTGTTCCTGCAACACCGATCGAGTCAAAGATCGGTCAACTAAGAGTATACATACATAAGGCGTTGATGGGTACGGTACGAACCTCTTCGATGGTCTGCGTGGAATGTGGGAGGAGGAGGCAGTGGAATTTGAAGAGAAGTCGGAGGATCGATGGTGGAGGGGGTGAGCGCTGTTGGTCAGATGGGAAATGGCACTAGAGAAAGAATTGATGACTGATTCGGCTAGATCCTCTGCTTCAACTGATAACCCTTGGTTTTGGATCTTCTTCTTCAGCTCTCTCGCCGATTTTTGGCCTCGAACCAGCGGTTCCACCGCCGAATCCATGTTTCAGTTATTCGGCTGGACAATCGAACACTTATTTTGCTCAACTCGTTCGTATATATAAGGAAGCAGGGGAGAAAAAGGTAGCTTTTTCCGGCGTAGAGGATGACGTCAGCTCCGGTGACGTCATGCATCACTGCTGGTTAAACATAACATATTCGTCTACTTGTAACATAGAAAGACCGAACAGGTGATGTGATGATCGGTTTAACTCGGGCTAATCAAATAAGAAAAAGGTTCATATGTAATGTATTATTCATACACAAATGCAGAAATAACTTCACTTGCTGTCGTAAAGCATCAGTCTTTGAGATCAAGAGCAGTCAAATTCTGGGCAATAATCTCAGCCGCACGTTCGATTTCCTCCTCCGAGATGATCAACGGCGGAACAAGCCTCACCACGTTCCCTTTCCCTGCCGTCAGAATCAGAAGCCCGGAATTCCGACATGCATCCACCAATGGTTTCGCTGGGACGTCAAACTCGATCCCGATGATGAGCCCCATTCCCCGTACTTCCTTCACGTGAGGGTTTCCTCCCATTTTCTTCTCCAACAGGTCCTTAAAGTATCGACCTTTGCTCGATACGCTGGACAAGAAAGAGGGTTTCGAGATTTTGTCCAGAACCGCCATGGCTGCATTGCACACGAGAGGGTTCCCCGCAAAGGTGCTTCCATGGTCTCCGTACTTTATAGTGGACGCAACTTTTTCTGTCACGAGCACCGCTCCAATGGGGAGACCACCTGCTAACGGCTTTGCGAGCGTCATTATGTCGGGAGTTACACCAAATGCCTCGTATGCCCATAGATTTCCCGTTCGACCCAACCCACATTGAACCTGGCAAAGAACAGGAACGGAAACCATGACTCTTGAGTTAACGTATACAAGATCCGCAATTTCTTGCAGAATGTTTCGAAGAACGAGAAAGATGTGCGGATGCAGTGATGAATGAGAAAGACTACACTGGAGGAGCTATAAATCGAACTGACAGTTCAAATGGATTATGAGGGAGAAGCAATCTTTACCTCATCGAAGACAAGAAGGGATCCAGAGGCATCACAAGCAGAACGCAGAGATAACAGAAACTCCTTTGTTGCGGTGTGAATCCCGCCTTCTCCTTGAACAGGTTCTACGAAAACAGCAGCAATCTTTCCCAAGCTGATTAGGTCAGTTGCTGCTTGAACGTTACCGTACTCCAAGAAGGTGACACCTGGCATGACGGGTTCAAAGGGAGTTCTGTACTGTTCTTTGCTCGTCAGGGCAAGAGCTCCTAAAGTTCTGCCATGGAAACTATTTGTAAAAGCGATGAAGTCAGTGGCAACTTCCTTCTCTTCAGGGTGAGTGAATCTTTGGAACTTCCTTGCGAATTTGATGGCTGCTTCATTGGCTTCTGTTCCAGAGTTACTGAAGAAGACTCGGTCAGCGAAAGAGCAGGCCACCAGGCGTTTGGCCAGTTCTATCTGCACAAGCAAAAATGTCTCGGATTTTAACACATTCGTATGAAAAAGCCAGTAACCGGGTTTCTGCAGAAATAAAGTTCAATGCACATTAAGAAATAGCACAAAAATCTCCTGTTTCTTGCCCATGTGTACCCTTAAAATGTATCCATCCATCTGATCATTACATTATCCTATAGAATCTTTACGGACAATCCTCATTCTACACTGAAAGAGAAATCGGCGACCAACTATGTGGATTGAAGCCTGTGAAATCATATCCTAGGCAAGAGACCAGATGAACTAACTTTCAGGAAATGAAATTTCACAGAACTCTTTCATGAAAGTGAGCAATTTGCTCAAGTAATTCTCTAATATTCAGACACAGACGTACAATTCTAAAAAACACAACAGTTTGTTAGCACCCTCGATGTAGGCCATAGCCGAATGACAAAAAACAACCACGAAAGAAAAAAGTTTCGAACTTTCCCCAGAAATGACCAAGTTTCAACCACAACTCCATGGAATGCAACATACCCATTAGCCAATATTCAACAATCAACCATTAAATTCTCCGACAAATCATCATTGTATCGCATCATCAGCAACACTAACGCAATTCGAGTGACATTATGATACGAGCAGAAAGATGATTTTCCCATCAATTTTCAAAATTTCTGGAGAAATCGAACCTGAGGTATAGTGTAGTAGACATTGCTGACATGGGCAAGAACACCGGCTTGCTCAGTGACCGCACGAAGCCAATCGGGATCGCCATGGCCGAGGGCATTCACAGCGATCCCAGAGGAACAATCCAAATACTCTCGTCCCTCAGGGTCGAACAATTTACAGCCTTTGCCACTGGATAGCACCACCGGAGCACGGGCGTACGTCCCCACCAGAACTTTCCCCTCCGCCTCCATCACCTCATGGCTCACGCCCACTTTCACCGGCTCCGTCGGCGCGTTGGTCGACGCGCCGCTCGCCCTGATCCGGCCGTTGAACTCTACATGGGTTTTGATTGTCGGGTCGAATCGACGGTGGAGAAGGCCCATCCCCGGCGGCGGCAGCGCATGGCGGAGGGTGACGTGGCCAAGAGACGACATTTTGGTCAGCATTTTTACCGTTTTAACTTGTCCGGACGAAAATATTTCGTAGAAAATAAAATGTTAGGGTTTCGTACGCGGAGCATGTCGTTTTGGAAATTTAAGACCGTTCCTTTTTTTGGGTAAAAAATCGTTCTTTTCTTTATTTATTTAAACAAAGATTATGTATTTATACCGCACGATTGAAACAAACTCTGACGCATAATCTACTCATCACTTAATAATAGAAAAGGATAAACTCAAAAAAACCAATCTTAATACATTTAAAAGAATAGTACAAGGTTTTGCTCAAAAAGCTCAAATATTTTCACCGTACTAAAGTGGCATAATTACCAAGACGGAAATAGAAAATGACATAATTCCATTTTACCAACATCAATATCGTTTTAATCCAAAGTTTATTTAAGATCGACCACATGAATTCTTCGTTTTTTATTCGTTTCGGTTTTGAATTAGCTCTCTCGAAATTTGTAATAATACCAATTAGAAATGACTCGTTCTCAATTAAGAATAGGTTTACCATTTTCTTTTATCTTCATCTGAATTCTTATACTCTCCATATGTATCGGCCTATGTTGTATATGTCAAAACCTCTATAATTTCACCTTACCGAAGAAAAAAAAAAGTTGCGTTCGAAAACGTACACAACACACAGATTCAAGATGTTAGGACTGAAACTTGAAAGTCTGACACATTTCTATGACAGTTTGCAGATACGCAACAACTCAACCAGATTCTCCTTCTTCCGACGTTACCCCATTGAGAGACATACCATTTTCTGAAATGAGTTGAGTATAGAGATCCAGGCATAACATATGTTCGAATTTGTGTTGGAACAATCGATTCACCGAAGAGATGAAGTTGAATGTAACATCTGCAATATCTTCCATTGCAGGCAATAAAGAAAACAAATGAAGAAAATGGAAGAGAGTGGCTCTGTAGAGATAACTACATCTCATCTCACAAAAGAAGAAAGAAAAAGAGAGCAAAAACCTTACTTGCGTCTAGGTATGTCAGAAGAGACACTCAACCATAAACCCTAATCATCTCAACTCCATGAAAATCATCTGTTGCAGTCACAGGATCAGGCATCTCTCTATCTTAGTTACAGTTATGCAACATCTTAGGCTTAAAGCATGGATACAGTTGGTTTCTTTGGTCGTGTGAATCAGGATGGTTTTGGCTGATGGAAAAACTAAAGAATAATATGGGTTGCTTGTCCCGTTTTGGGTACTTTTTCATTAGCTGATTCCATAGAGAACTTCAGGGCTCGGGTCGTTAAGGTCAGGGAGCAAAAAGGAGGAATCTTTTTTTACGTCGGTTTCCTCTCTTTTGGACGAACTGTGAGGTGAATAGGCCGTGGATGTTATTGCTGGAGCCGCTTTGCAGGGGAGGGAAGATTGTGATTCGGCCTGCGTTTATACAACCGATTAGAGTAATACTCTACATGATCCAGAGAGATTTTGTAAGTTGATAGACAAAGGGAGATGATTTCACCTTCAACTTCTTAAGAGCATCGTTTCTTGCTCTTTGTTGCTCAAGCAAAGCCCGGATGCTTGCCAGTTCCTGATCCATAAACAATAGCAGTAAAATGAATAACTCTGTTTGCATATCGAATCAGATGTTATTAGATATAGAGAACAATGCTGAAGGTAGGGTACATTTTTCAAGCTTTTTCTTTCCTTCAAGAGCAGACTCTCCTCCTCTTTAAGTTCAGCCAGAGTCTGAGGGCAAAGAAAAAACCGAGAGGATGAGATTCGAGAAAGGTCATATAAAAACCAAAACTTCAGCCTGTTCCCATGTTACTGCAACAAGATATTAGCATATGACAACCTATAAAACCATGATTTCATCCATGTCTTAAGAGGAACTTCGGGGCATGAAGTAATGCTTCTAATGATATTAACAACAAAAAATTAGTTTTTTTGTTGTTGCAGTTTTACCTTTTTCCTTCTCAATCTCTTGAACGCAGTTGCTCCACTCGTTTGAGGAATCTGCATACACCACCGAACTTACGTTAAAACTGTCACTTAAGACAGACACCACCGAATAAAAGCCAGCTCAAGATCCAATAATAATAACACCAAACAAATAGCACAACTGACGATTAAATTATATATATATATA
>NW_010965372.1:5469382-5474350 GCF_000463585.1 Tarenaya hassleriana | reverse complement strand
AAGAACTCGTTCGGCTTGGAAGCACTAGAACCTAACAACAACCCAGTAGTTAATAAATCTACACCTACCATCTCTGATACACAATAAGGTGAAACAAGAAAACGTCAAAGGAACCATCATGTCATCCACAGGTACGTGTGAGCAATACCTACGCCATACTAGGTGCAACTTGCGATACCCAAACCACCCAGAAATTACTTCAGCAAATTTCCAGTGAACCCAGGAAGAACCTCGGTTATACCATCAGGCATCAGTCCACTTTCAAGCATGAAGGGATCAATTATTATAAGATAAAATAAAATATTGAAACTGCCAATTTGAAAGAAAAAAATCAAATCTTTGAAATTCCAAATCCTTGAAAATTTTGATCAACGGGTAAAAACAACCAAAAGAATCATCCAGTCAACTACTTGGGCCAAAAAGCAATATGAACAACGGTGCCTCATGTTTTGGCAACATGGAGACACGCGGATTCAAAGAATAGAATCACGTGACCATTGGCATTGCGTGAGCTTTGGGGCACTTTGACGCGTGTGGGTGTGTGAGTTGGTCACCTTCAACTCTTTCATACTACGTGATACTTTTCTCCGTCCAAACCCCACGACCCCACACCCCGAAACCTACGACCCTTCTTATATGTTTTAATTAACATTTTCTAATTATTAATTTTTTAAAAACCCGAGAAATTCCTATGCGGGTTCGAATTTGGTTTTAAAAAAACCAACACGACCACCGATCCAAAAGTCAGCTTAAACCATACAAAAATACAAAAACCCACAACACCAGATGCTAATTTAACAGGCTGTCACTAACACAAAGCTCACAGACCAATCCCTCAAACGGGGAGTCAGAGCACATAAAGGAGGATTTTGTGGTCAAGCTGTCGCGTGGTGAGAGCTCCACGTCAGCAAACTCCAACTGTCAGTGCGTCGCAGGGGATAACTTGCTCCCCCACTAAACCCCACCACACGCACACGCACCAAACCCAAACGCAGACCTAATTCGCCACGAAAACGCCTCTCGACCCATAAAACAGGCAACCCCCCATATTAATCAATTAAAAAAAAACGCCACCCATATTTTTATTGCATTACCCGAAATGCCCCTGACGAATGGGGGGGAGTTGCGCTGTTCGTGGAGGGGTAGTTCCGTCATCTCCATGGGAATAATATCGCCAACCGCCATTGGTGGGATTTGGTTATAAACCCCGACAAGGGGCTTGAATTCGGTGGACAGTTTCGCGGCCAGAGGAAAGAGGTGACACGGATGCTCAAAAGGGCGGGGAGAAAGCGTGACTTTGTGCGTATAAAGAGAAATCGATGAATTTATCTCAGAATTTTCGGAAAATAATTTTAAAATGATATATCGAGAAGGAAAATCTTTGTTCTATGGAGAAAAAAAGGATGAGATCGCCGCACAGTTTATTGGGGTATTTCGGAAAAAGGGAAGGGAGAAGTCGCCGATCCCGTAACTGAAAATGACGGGAATACCCCTCACTGCACGACGAGAGATGTCGTCATGCATTCAGGGGCATAATTGGCATAAACGAAAAAGGAAAGGCCCGAGAGTCTACGTGAAAAGGAAACGCCAAAAATATGACACAGGTTCTACTCGCAACACCGACCGTCGTTAACAACGCCGCCGAGCATCGCAAGAGATTCGAATCGGTGAGAAACGGAGAACCAAATCGAAGGAAACTAGAACAAACCTTAGATCTAATGTTCTCGGGCGGTTTCATGGCGCAACTCGACTCCTCGATGCCGTCCACCGCCGAAGCGGCGCCGCCGCTGACAGAGGTAGCGCAGCTCCAGGAGAGCGGCGTGGTGGGGCTGGCACGCGCCTGGTCTCCCTTCTTCCCCGCCTTCGACCGCCGTTGACGCACGCTCCACTCCAGCTTAGCTGGAGCACCATCCTTGTTGAATCCAGTCGCCGTTGGTCATAGGCCTCAGTCGTGGAGAGAGAAAGTGGATGAGAGAGAGAGAGAGAGGGATGGTGGCGAAAAGTAGAGAAGAAGAAATCTCTGTGGCGAAACAATGGATTGGATTTTATATACCAAGCACGGTAAGACTGACATTTGTTACTTTTCCATTTCTTTTCTCTTTTTAAATATTCTTTGGAAGCGGGACCCACTTGATACATACGTGGCAAATATCGTATTTGGTGGAGGGGGAGCCCATTAGTTTGAGCCGATGAATAATCGAGACGAGAGAGCATCCTTACACTATCTTCTTGTTCACTCTCTACAAACCATCAAGAAGAAGCCGTCAAGATCACAATATATAAAGTAAGTGAAAAATATGAGGATTCTCCATTTTTTCAAATCTTTATACGATCATTTCCAGTGAATTCAAAATTATTAATCGCGATTAGTTCAATAAGAAGTTTGATTTCATTTGAAACGCCTTTTTAAGATCATAAAACAGTTTGTATGAAGTTTTTAGAGTATGTAAATATATATTATAAATTATTTTAACTATAGTTTCTTTTCTGTTTTAGATTTCTATATTAATTTTTGTATCAATTTCAATTACTGTTTCTATTATGCAACCAACCGGACCATTCTCCTCGGACTAACCTTAACTTAAACCCGGTTTACTCACACCGTATAACCGAATCCGGTTGACAATCAACCGGGCCAAAGCCGTCATTTCTCCCGAGTGATGCTCTCTGTCGGCTTTGGCTTTCACCAAAACCCTAAAACCTTTGGAGCAGCCAAAATCAGTCTCCATGGCGCTTCATCTCGCGAGACGCAAACAGAGGTTGCTCTCGAACCCATCTCTGATTCAGCTTTTCTCGACCTCCTCATCCGACCCACCTCCCCAAGATGGCAATGCATCGGGCGATAACTCTTCCCAGTCTCCGCCTTCTTCATCGCCTCCCCAGTTTTCGTTCTCTTCGTATTTCGGCGATGTCAAGTCCAGTCTGAAGCAGCAGCCGCAGCAGCAGCAGAACGTGAGAAATCCCTTCGCCAGATCCGATGCCAACGCTCAAAATCCTTCATCTTTTACGTTATCCGGTAATAAGTCAGGTGGGCCATCGACCTCTATACTGGACATCAAGAAGAACCTCGCCGAGTTCCGCCGGAGATCCGCCGTTCCTCCGACGGGTGATTCCGCCGTCGCTCCGCCGTCGCAGTCTCAGCCGCAGGTTTCGTTTCACGAGCTCTACAAGAGGAACGTTGCATCCAACTCCGGCGATTCATCGGCAGATCCTGGTTCTCTGAAATTAACGAATATGGGTTTTAGCGCCATCAGGGCGAGCTTGAAGGAGATGAAGACCCGAGAGGACGTGACAAGCAGTGTAGAGAAGAAAGGACCAACCTTGTCGGGTTTCCAGAACATGGTGAAGGTGAAACCAAATCAAAATATCAAGTCAAATGTGATCGGAGGAGCAGAAGCATATTCATTGCCCCTATCCGTGTTCGGTAAGGAAATGGAAGAAAGGAAGGCGGGGAAGGGGAAGGGAGGTGAGACAGAGGGGAGGAAGACTGATCTCGTGAAGAGTTATAGCGCTGACGAATTGGGAGAGAAACTAAGGTTGCTTAGGCCTGAAGGGAAGAAAGAAGAAGGATGGTTCTCACTGCAGGAACTGAATGAGAGGCTGGTAAAGTTGAGGCAATGGGAAGAGAATGAGAACAAGATCATGGCGAAAAGTTTTGCCTTGAAGGACTTGAGAGCTGGGATAGAAAGATTGGCCAAAGATGATGAGGAAGTGAAAAAATCTTCTTGTACGTTTCCTTGTTCTATCTAAATCTTGTGTTTTGATTGTTGAGAAATCCCAACTTTTCTGATCGACAAGGTGGCTTAGATGATGAACTGTGTCGGTTTGTTTGCTTGATTTGAATTTATTGCATCTAAGAATTGGTCAAAACATGGTTATTCCATGATAGTGTTGGTTATGGCGCTTACGTCACTTGATGAAGTGTTTATTTGCTTGCAGTGCACAGGCTCGACATTTTGAACCATTTGGGCGGTCCTAACTTTATGAATCATCCTCCAAAGGATCATCTTGTCGAAAATGTAAGATTAATGTTGTTGGGGCTTAACTTCATGTTCTTCTAGAATTGTTTGATCCTTAATTGTTCCCAGCACGAAATGTTTTGGTCATATTTCTTCACTGCTAGTGTGTACAAACTTGCATTTGGTTACCTGAAACGTGATGATGATGACTGATTCTTTTGAGGAGGCTACCGACAATGCTTTGGCATATACTGGGGGTGTTTCACACATCGCTTGAATTATGGACCAACACTTGTTCTCACCTGATGTATGGATTTTTTGTTGTTTCCTTTGCTCGTCGGATCAACCAGGCAGAAATGAAAGCTTTACTGGGTTTTTGTTGTTTTCTTTCAATGTCATGTCCCTTTGTTATCTGTGACTGCTGTTTGTATCTGTCTCAGTAACCTCTTATACATGAACATGCAAATGCAGTATTCCCATCCGGACAACATGTCTTCTGCGGAGAAGATGAAACTCAAGCTAGCAGAGGTCAGGGAAGAGTTTAAAAAGTCGGAATCAGACTGTGGTTCTTCGATTGTCCAAGGTAAGATGTCCTAACTTTAATCCTGACTAAAAGAATCTGGAAGAAGTGTAAAATGAAGTTCAAAAAGAAAAGAAAAAAAACAGAAATGCAGCAGAAGGCTTCTGTTATAATTGAGCTTGAGAGTTCATAGGCAATGTTTTGCATTCTGTAGTCTATTCTACGCGAAAGCTTCTTCACTGATTGATTCTCTCTGGTCTCTCCTCGCAGTGGCACAATTAACTGTTAAGATCAAACATCTATCATCTGCTCTACACAAAAAGGTACTGGTTAGATGATGTCAAATCTTCTTTTAAGCTCTGTGGACAAGTGTTTATCTAACTCTAGAAACCGGTTTCTTGTTACTGTAGGATAAGCATTCGAGGAAGGGACTTCTGGCTATGGTGCAGAAACGGAAGAAGATATTGAAATATATGAGACGGAAAGAGT
>NW_010965372.1:5440169-5469056 GCF_000463585.1 Tarenaya hassleriana | reverse complement strand
GAAAGAGTGGGATGACTATTGCATTGCTCTGTCAAAACTCGGCCTTCGTGACAACCCGGATTACAAAAACTGAACTTCTTGGTGAAACCTCATGAATCTGAAGTATAGCAGAGGAAAGTCCATGTTTTACTGGAAAGTGTTTTACGTTTTTGTTTTACTGTGATTGGTTTTTGTAGACTTTGATCCTATTTCCTCAGCAAAAGATGCAGTGTTTCAGTTTGGATCTTCACAGCTTTAGCAAGAGATGAAGTTATGTCTGGATATCTCTGTATGCCATCATCATTTAACATGATAATAAAGTCCTCTCTGGAACAAGTCATTTCTTACATTTCTCTTGAGCCTCTCTTCTTTGTACATTTCTTGGTCAGAAATTCTTCAGACTGAATAAACCACAGGGAGAAGTGTTAAACTCATCAGAAGTACATCATCAACAGCAAAATCCAACAACAGAAATTCAACAGCAGCAACAGCAAATTCTGAAGTCCAGAGATGTAGCAAGAATCAATCAAGAAACAATCTGAACACATACAACAACAACAAAATTTGGACAAACAAGAAACTGAGAAAAATCCCGCGCACAAAAAACAGAAGTTGAAACCAGAGAGAGAGAGAGAGAGAGAGAGAGATGAGGTAAAGGACCATTCAAGATCGGTAAAACTGCTTCATAGTAGCTTCGTCCTCCCATCTAAGTCTTGCAATCCATGCTCTCTCAGCGTTTATGACGAGGTTTTGCTCTCGGCGCTGTCTGAATTCAGTGGAAGTTCCCTTAGAAGGGTACATCCAGTTACTAAGATTTCCCTTAGATCAGGAAAGGGCAGAGGACACCAGTAGAACCTCCATAGTTTGCTAAGATCTTCCAACAAGAGGAATGTCAGTTTCGGAAAATGCGTACTCTCTGCCTTCGACCTGTTTATGATCTCTTCAATTTCTGAGGACTCAACCACCCGAAGAGAAATGATATTTGGAGCAAAGAGTAGCCATGTCAATTCTCTCAGACCTTTGCAGTTGTATATAGACACGTTTGAGAGGTTCTGGAAACATGGGTTGCTCAGACTCCGAAAATAAGGTGGCTAAACCTCCTTGCCTCCATTACTTCTACCTCTATCTCCGAGATGTCAGAGTCGCGTATTGTGAGGTCACGGAGAATACTCAAAGTTACCGCAAAGAATATGCTATCTGATTCTGACAGACATTCCTTGAGAGCTAGAACTTGTGTGCATCTTACCAATCTGTGGATGCTTAGAAATATTTCCACAACAGGAGCACCTTTCAGAGATATTGTCAGGAGTTTCAGATGTTCAACTAAATACCATCTTATCAAGCACCAAATAAATCTGGATACTGAAATGACTCTAACTAAAACAATATAGTTATTACCTTCTTAGAAGGGCATCTTCTCAGCCCAAGAGCTCCACAAATGTCAATGATCAGTCTAGCCATTGTCATAGTCATATCTTCGTCAACCTGTCTCTCTGAAAAAATGAAGCCAAATAAAGGGAAAAAATTGAAGAACAAGAGAAAAAGGTTAGCAAAAATAGAATTGAGAAAAGGGAGAAACATCATAGGATAATTCCCAAACCTTATCCAGGTGAAATAAATCCTTCACTTTGAACTCTTTCTTTATATCAACAATTACATTTCATTTCATAAAACGACATGCAACAGAAAGCAATTGATGAGAATAGGAAACAGATGTACAAGGATCTCAGCTATCAAGATTTAGCAGAATCATTTGGGGGAAAGATAGAAAAACTACATAGGAAGAATTTATGGTATATGTGGAGCGAATATGCTCTCTTCTCTGTCTATGCAAATAACACATCCATGACGCAGGAAGAAATTCCTCAGACTTTTAGTAGAAAACAAAGCAGATGGCGGAACTATCTTTCTCAAAGAAGAACTTGCACACACCATCCAAGTGAAAACCTTTTCACTAACTTCACAATGCCTAAGATTTAGCTCTCTCAAACTCAAACAGCTCGGCACAATTTCCTTAACCCCTCTCGAAGTCACATTCAAACAGTCCTCCAGATCAAGATACAGCAGACCCCGACATCTCTTGCTGATTATATGAAGGACCTCGTCATCAATCCAAGTCCCACATGCTTTCAAAGTCTCCAACTTTGGAAGATCAAAATTTACAGTGAGACTCTTAATGCCAGAACATCTGCTGATATCCAAAGAGCTTAGTTCATGGCAATTCTTCACAACTTCAACAATCCCATCCCCCGTGATACCAGGACACTGTGCCACATTGACCAACTCAAGATACGGGCATTGACGTGCTATCCTCTTCAGACATTCATCATGCAAATTGTTGTTTCTAGCTATTTGCAAAGACTTCATCCCCGACTTGATACCCAGTTCCTTGGAAAACTCCTCCACTCCAAAATTTGTCCCCTCCATTTTCATGCACTTCAGCCGAAGACAATTCTCAATGATGCAGAAGAATACCAGACCGGTTAACTTGGAACAGAAACTAAGGTTCACAAAGGTTAACCCCCTAATGTACATTCCTAATTCCATAATCATCTCATCAGAGAGAAAGGTGGATCCTTCGAGATCCAGGTGAACAAGGTTTTGGTACTTCGATAACAAAAGCAGTATCCCGTCAAAGGTGAAACAGTAGCAATTGGAGAGAACAAGTTTCTTAAGAGGGAAGTTAGCATTAGCCATCAAACAGAGCAACTCATCAGATATAAACGAATCCGAGAGCTCAAGCTCGGATAGTTCTCCAGCAAACGAAAAGGTTTCCCTCGGATTCAACCCAATTCCGGTGACAACAAGAGATTCCAAGTTTTGAGAATTGTGTAGAACGAAACTAATGGAATCAGTTGTGATGAAGTCGCAATCACGAACAATGACTTCTCTCAAAAGAACACAATTCTGAGACAGAGAAATCAAAGATCTATCAGTGATGAAATGAATACCAGATAAATTGAGCTTCGATAGTCTCTTGAGCTTTGAAGAGAGACTGATAACCCCAGAATCAGAGACAGGGCTCGAAGGACAACCATGTCTGGTCTCGAGATAGCTAATGTCCAGCTCCTGGAGAGACGGGAAACACGTTCCGATCGCTACCAAATCGCCGTCTCCTAAACCCTTAGCTCCAGAACAAATCAATTCCTTCAAATTCAGCATCTTCAACACTGATTTCGCCAAATCCGGAAAACTCTCCATTCCCGACAAATCAACCGTTTCGAGATCCAACCCAGATAGCGAAACCTGCATAAGAACCGAATCAATATTCCCCCGGAAGTCACGGAACCTGATGCGCCTCAGGTTCCGGAACCTACGGAGAAGCCGAGGTAGGAACGGGACGGTCTGGTCGGTGATGGTGAGAGAGGAGCGGATGCGGTCGGTGACGGAGAGAAAGGAGGTGGATACAAGTGAAAGAGATTCATAGTAGCGATGGTGATCGAAGGATTTACAGATCAATTCCCAGCATTCCTCTGGTAATTCCATGGATTCTCTCGGAGTCGAGGAAGAAAAAGCTCTCGCCTTTTACGCTCTGTTTTCAGTTTTGTTGATTGGTGGATTCCCGGGTCCCACATCCCTCACAAAAGCGTTCAAATTTTAGTTTTAGATAATTAATAATTATATCCTTAGGAAATCTAATTAGTTTTCCTAAACACCTTCGTATTTATTGGGCAGATTTCCACCATAATTACTCCTTCATTTGTATTGACAATTATATATTTATAGAAAATATTGTTTGAACCTTTTTTTTAAAAAGAAATCAAGGATTTATTAGGAAAGATTCTTCACATATTCATGAATATAATAGTAAGTGCATATAAAATTTGAATGTTGTTTATAATTTTTAGATTTATACTTACTAATTGCACAAGTAGATAGGATTTACAAATTCACAGGAATGTGACGAGTAGTGGGCACATCCCTTACAAAAGCAAAAAACCACCGTGCCGTTCTCTTACAAACCAAGAGCACTGAGCGGCGTTTTTCCCTGACCAGCCTCAAAGTAAAAGATCAACATGGCAAGCATTGCGAGCCTCGCGTGCTTAATCTCCGCCAGTTTTAGCCTCTCCAGCTTCTCCGTGTCGGGCACGTAGACGCCGTCGCGGATTTTTCCGGCGAGACCCAACGGGTCGAAGAATTTCCCGCCGGGATAACCCTGCTCGCCCGTCGCGTTCGAGAAATTTCCGGCGGTTCGAGACCACGGTGTTGCCCAATCGACGGATTGAGAGTCCGGGTTGAAGAAATCGACCCAACGTTTGCTCTCGACCCAACCCATGAGGAGCAACTGGGTCCCGAGGAGCGACCCGAACGAGAACGGCGCGATCGCGCTTGGGTCGGCTCCGGCTTCGAACCACGGGATGCCGCTCCAGGCCTGACCGACGAAGATTCCGACCACCGCCGCCATCGCCCACCGACCGTGGATCAGCTCTGCTTCTCTGTACCATTTCAGAAACGCCGGGTCTTTTCCTAGACCCAACGGGTCGAACCCGTAATCGCCGGGTAGTCTGTGAAATTCATATAAAAGAAAGAGACATTACGATCTGATATTCACTTCGTAGGACTCTTGAGAGTACGTAAAGATTTGGTTTTTCCATTAAATTCCATGTGGGTTACTATTCATCAATATTCGGAGTTTGCGTTTGTATTCTTTCTGGGCATTGGAGATATTTGGAATCGTAGGACTCAAGAGATTATGTATAGAAGTAACTTTTTTCAGAGGGACTTACGAGCCATCGAGCCATTCGGGGTCGATGAGGTTACCACCGCCTCTGACGGCGGGGATCCAAGATTTCTTCGGCTGAGCAGCCGCAGCAGCCACGACGACGAACGTTCTCCGGCCGACTCTGGCCGCTCCGCCGCCGAATCCTCTGTCCAATGCGGCGGGGCTCCTCCTCCTATTTGGAATCGTAGGACTCAAGAGATTATGTATAGAAGTAACTTTTTTCAGAGGGACTTACGAGCCATCGAGCCATTCGGGGTCGATGAGGTTACCACCGCCTCTGACGGCGGGGATCCAAGATTTCTTCGGCTGAGCAGCCGCAGCAGCCACGACGACGAACGTTCTCCGGCCGACTCTGGCCGCTCCGCCGCCGAATCCTCTGTCCAATGCGGCGGCGCTCCTCTTCCCACCGTAGAGAAAGGACGAGCCGAGCCCGTTAAGCACTGCTCCAGAGACCGCCATGAGATCTGATTCTATCTGTTCCTGGGTCTGTAGGTGTCTGTGTCTGATAGTGATTCGGATCAAAAGAATCAAAAGGAGGATTATTAGAGGGACAGGTGGTGGGATAACGAGAATCTAAAGTGGAAATCTTGGAAGCTGTCGTGGATAGATTTCTGACCAATGGGGAACTGGTATCTCCATATCTAACTCCAACTCCACCTTTGTCTTTACACTCGTTATAAAAAAACGATCTCTTCTATTTTTTATAACACATAAAAAACAACCACCAAAAAATCTCTAAGTGAAACTATTTAATCTTATATTATTATTTAACTTATAATTTTTTTTTTTGAAAAACACACCTATGGAACACTGTAGTAAAACATGGATTAAAGGATCAGGATTTAGAAATCTTAGGATCGCCATACCGGCGACATAAAATTACTGATATAACCTTGGGCTTCTTCTCTCTCGTTGTTCTCAAAGGCCCATTTTACAATATTTTCTCGGCCCAAATTTTCTTATAAATTATTATGGATATACGCTCAAGAATTTCTATGAAATAATTATTGAATAGAAGATATCAAATTGTTCGTTACAGCTGATGATAGGAAAACATGGGAGGGATTAAATTCTCAGTGTTTGAACGGAGGAGACTGCCACGAAGGCGGAGGAAGCTGATCAAATGGCTCTGCTGGTGAGGCCTCGCCGGGAACTTCCGGCGGCGGCAACCATGTTATCGGTGGCATCGGCGGAAACTCTTCCTCCGGCGCCGGCGGCGAAAGTGAGAACCCCGGCGTATTGTCTTCGGGAGGCGGCAACCATATCGGCGGCGGCTGCGTCACTGGAAATCCACCTGGTTGCGGCGGCGGCGGTGACGGAACCAGCGGCGGTGGGAAAACTATCACCTGGGGTGGTGGAGGGATCATTAGCGACGGGGGTGGAGGCGATGGAACTAACGGCGGAGGTGGAGGTGGAGGTGGAGATGGAGGCGGCGGTGAAGGGACAAGAGGCGGCGGAGGCGGTAAAGTAACCAGAGGCGGCGGAGGTGGTGAAGGAACCAACGGCGGAGATGGCGGATTAATCACCGCGGGCGGTGGCGGGGACGGAACAAGTGGTGGTGGCGGTGGAAGCTGCGGTGAGGGTTTTGGACGCGGATGCGGACGCGGCGGTGCGGTGGGGAGGAAGGGGTTCTCGGGGGAAGGGGTTGTGGGGAAAGGCCAGTGGCCGCAGATTCCGAACAAGTAATGGTACAAAGGGTCGCAGCTTCTGCTTCTCTTCAATGGCTTTTCCTCGTCTGCGTCTGCGTTCTCCGCGTGAGGGTTTGATGTGGCATCAGTTGTGGTAATTGTCGGAGTGACCAAACCCACTGACAGCAAAATCCCCACTACGACTATTCTAGCTTTCATCTTTCTTTCGCTTCACTGTTCTGTCTAGTTTTGGTATATATAATGACCACTTTGTGTATATATATATATATACCTTCTTCTTTTTTTGGTAAAAAGGGTGAATGGATATATAGATATACTTATTAGTGTCTAATACATCATATCATATTTTAATATATGGTGCGTGTGTGTATGAATATGGTATATTATTAGTCCATGGCATGGGGAGGATGAATAAGAAAAAGGAAATGACTAATGATGTTATTATGGTGAATTAGGGATATACACAGCATATAGATGGGGGGAAGATATAAATGTACGCATAGAAAGAAGTGCCACCTCTCCATTCTCCAATTGAATGCTATGCCATGTTGTGTGCTTCATGCTTATCTTCATATAGCCTCCATCCATCATGCAATTTACCATGTCTCCCTCGTTACAGTAGTGATTAATTGTTCTTGTGGTTTCTTATTTTTCTCTCTCTCTCTCTCTCTCTCTCTATATATATATATGCATATATACACACTAGTCAACATACGGTTGACTAGTACAATTATGTTTCGGTTGAAAGTATAAGTTAAAATTATGTTTTTGACATAATGTTAGTTGGAATAAAACTTTATTTATATAAAATCGACGAGATCAAATTGTTAATTAGCGAGGGTTGAGTGGGTGTCTATGTACGTATGCATGCATGTATGCATGCATGTATGTAGCAGTCTAAAATCATAGAATGCGATTTTGTGGGCTTAGATGTGACATGGATTCCCTGGGCCTGAGCTTACCCAATTAAATGCCTAGCCCATTATCTGTTATATATATATATAGATATAAAGATAATAATAAAAATATTTATATTAAAGTATCTATCTATCTTATTTGAAGATAACGTTTTTTTTAAATGGTACAATTTTAGGTATGCCTAGATAAAAAAATTGAAATAAATTAAAAAATTATTTTCATTTTAGTTCAAATTGAATCAAGGTGTGTTCGAGGCCCGGACAACTGTGCCCACTTGTCATACAACACCATAGAAAGGTTCACATGAAGACTGCTGCCTCTGCTACAAAAAAAAAAAAACATTGCATCTTTTCATACAAAAAAAAAATCATATCTCTTCTGAATCTTTGTTGGACTCACCTCAATTTTCAATCACCCATCAATTTCACCTTTATTTGATCTTCTTTTTTTTTTTAATTTGCATCACATCTATTATGAGAATTATATAACATTAGTCATTATTATCAGAACATATATATACATATATATATATATATATTCCCCTAAAATTAAAGATAAAAAGAAATCTACGCAGAATATAATTGGAAAGAAACAACTAAATCCAATGTTCTAAGCGACATTAAATGACATGTTTCCTCACCCAAAAGGTGGTTGTTAAGAGCATAGGAAAATGGCCCCTCATTTTTGTACTATAATAGAACAAACAAAGACATAACATAATATTTATATTTGGTTTTATAAGATACGGTATCCATTTTCTGCAAAGAGCATGCTAGTTACCTGCATTCACTATCAGACAAAAAAAAAACAAACAAAATTAGTAAAAAAAAATATGTTTAAATCACAATCCAAATCTCGGGAATGTCCAATTTTCCCCCACAAAACCAAATTGATTAGTCTCTCTCTCTCTCTCCACTTTTCCACGTCTCAAAAGCACGGCGAGTGCCTCAACCTCCCCCGATGGTCAGGCAATTGTTGCACCTTTTTCACCTTTTCATAACTGCCAACAATGGAAGACCAAACATCAACTCTTGTCACAGAAACAGTGCTTCTTGTCTTCGTCTCCAGACAAGCGAAACTAATTCCAAGACCTAGGAGACGTTAAACGAAAAGCCAAGCCCCCAATCGATAAAGAAACTTCCCTCTTTTTTCTCTGCCCTTATCTTTCTCTATCTGTGCATGCTCATGAACCAGACAATTTGTCTCATTCGTGTGCTGCTGTTATCATTACCCATGTGGGTTTTGGTTTTCTCGTTGCTCTCCTTCGCTTTTGCGGCGAATTCTTACTCTCCCGTCGTTTTCGATTCTTCTGGGTCTGCCGACGAAATCCCTATTTCTCAGGCTTCTGCAAGAATGGAAGCTCAGGCTCCGGGTATGCCTCTACTGCTTTGACTTTCTTGATCTTACACAATTAAGGATAAAAAAGACCAAAACCTTGCCAGTGAATGAGTTGTTTGCTTGGTTCTGGTAGTTTCCTTCGGATTTGTTGAAATGGGTTTGCTCGAAGACTGGTAAAGGAGTTCAATTTGTTTGCATCGACGACGTTTCTGACCGGAAAAACGAAAACTTTTTTATGATAATTGGTTAGAGGAACAAAGCTCGAACTTTCAACCGGTGAATTCTCCACAGCATCCATTGCAACCTAGCTTTGAGCTCAGCCCAGATTTTGCTTGGCTGAGACAGGCAACGCAAATGATTTCATATCAATACCGGGTTTTTTTTCCCTCTTGCTGATCTTTGATGTTTTTACCAGGCTCTTCTGTGGTGAGAGTAGTGCATCATCAGGACTTGAACAAGAAGATTCTTGTAGCTCTTATCATCTCATCAGCTCTCCTTGGCGCTACGCTGATGTTCCTCTTTTACTTCTTGATATGGAGGTACAGAATTCTGAGGAATTCAAGTCCTGCAATCAAGCAAAAGTCTGGTATTGTACATTCCAATTCTCTAGCTATGTTTTTTCATCTTTCAAATTTGAGACATGTTCAATCTCTGGTTCATCCTTGGTGTTTTTTGGCTTTTGATTTTGAAGACCCTGTGAAGAGTGCTTCCTCGAAACCGATTATGCACAGGCTTGATTCTTTAAGGAAGGGTGCGATACCCGTATATGAATACCAACTGTTGGAAGCGGCAACCAACAAGTTCAGTGATAGTAATGTGTTGAGCCGAAATGGTAGGGGATGTGTTTACAGAGCGTCTTTAGAGGAAAAGACCAATGTGTCTGTGAAGAGGCTAGATGGTGGAGAACCAAACATTGAGAAAGAATTGGAGGTTTAAAAAGATTCGACCCTGATGATATTGCAGTATCAGTGTCACTCTAAACCGTAACCTGGTTTTGTTAAACTATTGTGCAGACTGAAATCAATTGGTTGACCAAGATCCGGCATCAGAATATAATTTCCCTTGTGGGGTATTGCACACATGGGGAAACGAGATTTCTTTTGTATGAGATGATGCAAAATGGATCTCTGGAAAGTCAGTTGCACGGTAAGATATCAGCTCAGTCGTTTTCTTGATATTTTTTGGTCCCTTACACCATTGATGATCCCACATTGATCCTTTTTTGTTTTTCCCTCTTTTCCTTATGGGGGAATCTCTTCATCTTGGTTATTGATGATCGATTTAGAGATATCCATCTAGCAGAGAGACCTATCAGACAGTTCAACATTGGTCTCAGTCAATGCATGTTAACGTTTGCAAACTGAGAAGATCTGTGTTTTTGCTCAACATGATATCCCACCTTATGTATATATATATATATTCCTTTTTCATCAATGCTGTTCATTGGGAGTTTCAGGGCCTAGTCACGGTTCAGCCTTAACTTGGCAGCTAAGGATGAAAATCGCGGTTGATATAGCAAGGTAAGTCCCATTCCCCCGAAGATTCCTCAAAAGTTTTAGGATATTTTTGTGAGCTCCATGAACACAATACACTAACAAATCATCCCTTTTTTCTTCTTTCAGAGGATTAGAATATCTTCATGAGCATTGCCATCCTCCTGTTGTTCATAAAGATCTAAAGTCGTCTAATATCCTTTTGGACTCCGAATTCAACGCAAAGGTAACTAGGCCTTTATTCAACCAAAACTCTTCATCACAATGTTATCAGCTTTCAAGTGATGATGAGTTCTAAGGATATATGGCTCCTTTCCTGTCTTCAGATTTCAGATTTTGGCCGTGCCATGACATTTGGGACACACGGCAAGAGCCTGAAGTTGTCCGGAACCATGGGATGTGGAGCATCTGAGTTGCCTCTAGAAGGTATCTATCTAAATCTTGAAACCGGTCTTTGTTGCTTCATGGCTTGTTCTGAGTTTTAACATTTTGAGAAACAAAAATGTTCATATCTTCCTGTGTTCTCTTTTCATCTTTTTCAGGCAAAGTCACAGATAAGACGGATGTGTATTCCTTCGGGGTGATACTTCTAGAGCTTCTCCTCGGGAGAAAATCAGCGGAAAACCCATCAGCCGAACACCAATCCTTCACTTCCTGGGTACATATGAGAAGAGTTGACATGGAAAATTTGCTCTTTTTTTTTTCGGGGTTGTCTGCTTATGAGTTTTGTTTTTTCGTCTTCTGTCAGGCTGTACCTAAGCTCAGTGACAGAGCCAATCTTCCAAACATCTTGGATCCTGCAATCAAAGGCACCATGGACTTGAAGCATCTGTATCAGGTTAACATCACCAAAATCCCTGCTTCCTTCGCGACAGTTGAACATTCACAGCAATCTTTTACTAGATATCGAAAGATTTGTCTTGTGCAATTGCAGGTTGCTGCAGTGGCAGTGCTATGTGTGCAGTCTGAGCCGAGCTATAGACCACTGATAACAGATGTCTTGCATTCTCTCATCCCTCTTTTACCAGTAGAACTCGGTGGATCCTTGAGAATTTCATGATCTTTTGATTTTTTCTCATAACCAGTTCGTGTCTGTATAAATATCAAAGATTTGCTGGCTCTCTGTTTCTTGTTTCTTGATTTCAATGGCTGTTTGTACACAAATGTTACATGATTGTCGATGTTAGTTTCTACACGGTTTTATGTGTGGAACTTATCTATTATACCTGGATTCTGACACTACACTGCTATAGCACAGCATAATATATATATATATATATATATATATATATATATATATATATATATATATATATTAGTCGTGTTCACGTTGATAAAACACTCTTTTTTGATGGTGTGCAAACGTATTAAGAAAAAAAAAACATTTCTTGGCTAAAAAAAGATAACATTTGTTAAAGAACATATTAGAAATAATTAAACACACGTGGGCAAAATAACCGAATCCGATTAAAATAATATACCAGATTAGATATGAATATTTCAAATCCGAAATACCCGAAACCGAAAATATCCGTTTATCTATCTATATATCATCAAATAATATGTAATATATTCTAAATCTAATTAGAAAAAATAGTATAATGATATTGTTTTATAATCATAATATATAAAAAACGATGTATTTTAATGTTGTTTTTATTATTTTTATAAGGTAATTGTTTGAATTTTTTTATCGTTTTTTTTATACCGATTCGAACCGAATCGAACCGATTAAAATAATATACCCGATTAGATATAAATATTTCAAACCCGAAATACCCGAACTCGAAATAACCGAACCCGACCAATTGCCCACCCTTTACACTGAAAAAAAGAGAATGAGAATTTGTATAAAAAAAAACTGAACTTTTAAGATACATGAAGATAAGTGGCAATTGGGGTTTCATGATACCCTTTACAGAAGGAAGCTGTGACGAATTAATTGTCTGATCCGTCGATATTGCATCTGTCCGTGTCTTTTTCCAGGGTGCAATTAACTCCTGCAATTTCCCGTTTCCAAACAGATCACGGGGAAACGACCAGTCCGAAGAAAAATGGAGGAAACGAAGAATGTGAGCGAAAACCCATCAAAATCATTCGTCAGTCTCGAAGATATGTCTCCTCTAGATCCATCGTCCGTACCCAGTAGCCCCTCCGTGGTAAGAATTCAAAGAACAGAACCCAAAAGTTCTGTTCTTTCGCATTCACATTTTCTGAATCGATTTTTTGGGGGGTTTTCCCTCACGTTCTGCTATGTAGGCAGAGACCCAGTAGAGAGTTGTTGGAGTAAGAGGATGTGAAAAAGGCGAAACTTTAGTACTATTGATTAATGGGTTTCTACTCATAATATACAAATTGAAAACTTCCCTCTCTGGGTTTACTGGATTGATGGAAAAGAACCGACATTTGTGTTCCTTTTGTATCTTTATGATTGGTTTTCTCTTATTTCTTCTTGTCTTTTTCCATTGGACAATTATCTGAAACCGCCCAAGGAAGTTTGTCAAGGAGGGGGAGAAATGTCTTAACTTTAGTCTCCTCATCCTTTGCTTCTTCAGTATCAGTTTCTTATTCTCTCGGATTCAATAAATTTGTGTGTTTTTTGAACCCAATAAGTTTGATTCTTTCCCATTGTTTGTTCTACTTTATCAGAAACCCGAAACGAGGATGTTGCCAGTTTATGAGGCGGAGCAGAGTTGGGATGCAAAAAGCAAGATGAATGTAAGGAAGAGGAATGAGGCTAAAGAAAATGATGACAACTCTTCTCTATCCACTAAGGAGATAGATCCTAACAGTGCAATAAGCAGAGACATCACCCAAGAGAGGAAGCGCGTTCCAGAACCAGTAGAAGATTTGATCTGCAACACAAGACCCAGAATTGAAGGTGCATGTTTTTTCCTCCTGTTACTTGTTCTGGGTTTCATCAAGGTTACGATTTCATAGCTTTTGTAGTGTTTTATTTTTCTGTTTTAACTTCAGTGAATCTCAGTATTGTTTTTTTTATGATAAACAATGTGGATATTCTCCTTGCTGCTAAGCGTATCTGGATGTGTATGTGTGTATATGTAATGTGCTGTAACTCAAGTGTCAAGCCTGACAATTATGGAATGGGTATTTCAGTGATGGGTTCACTCAGCAGGAGAGTTGCTCCACCTCAATGTATTATATCGAATGCTATTTTTTGAAGGGATCCTAATGGGAATCATGGAGAAAATTTCACTAGGTTTTAGCTTTGTTAAAGTTTGTAATGCCACAAGTTGTTGTATTCATGCTCACATTTGGTGGTAGTATTGTGTTCAGCATGTTCAGATGAACCTAAGAGAGAGTGGGCCAAATCACAGTTGCATGAATTATGCGTTAAGAGGCATTGGAAAGCTCCGGTGTACGAGTGCTGCAATGATAAGGGCCCTTGCCACATGAGATTGTAAGTGAACAAAATTTCTGTCCCCATGTGTTTTTCGAGTTAACAACCTTTTTGCATGAATCTGGTTTTTGGTTTTTTTAGGTATACATGTAAGGTTGTGATTGAGGTTAAAGAGTCATCAAGTACAACTGTTTTGGAGTGTTTTGGGTCTCCTTGCTCTAAGAAGAAACTAGCAGCCGAGCATGCAGCTGAGGGAGCACTCTGGTATCTTAAGCAGATGGGTCATTCATTTAGAACCCATAAAGCTTTTGGGTAAAAGCAGACAGACTTACTTGACTTGTCGGTAATGGTCTGGTCACTGGTTGTATAACTGACGTGTGAAGAAATCTGATGTTAGTTATTATGCCTATAGGCCTCAAGATTAGCATTTGATTTAGGCCCAGAAAACATAGCTCATTGTCCTATTTTCCCCGAAATATGCCTTCTTCTTTGGGATTACTTCTTGGATTATGTATTAGAGATTTTCTGAGTAACTGTTTACATAATCCTCCTCATATATTATTGGCTCCATATCTCCAACTTATTGTTTGCCTCAGCGAGTTTCAAGGGTCCAAAAGCTGCCAAGAAACTCCATTGATACGGTTCTCTGAGTAAATGATCTATTTTTTTCCTGTAAATGTGCATTTTAGTTCTATTGTTCTAGTTTGGTGCATTCTGTCTTTGCAGGCAAGATGAGAAGAACTTCTAAACAATGGTTGAATCTTATTACTGAAATTAAAAACAAGAATATCTCAAAATACTAAGTAGCCGCATGGGAGCCACTGCCAAACAAAGAAACATGTTCTTCTTCTGCAGCACCCTTTGTACTAGGGGAGGTTTTATTCAACACTCTTGCTTTCTAATCTAACTGAGAAACTTGTTCTGAATTATACAGTGTAGTGTTGCTGGATAGTGTCTATGTCAAGTCCCTTGTTCTTCACCACTGATTCAACGTGACCCTTCAATGTATGCAGCTCCCTTAACCTGGACAGTAGAGGAAAAAAAGACATGGTTAAGGGCATATTCAGATAAAAGAAATGACAAGGATTTCTCAGTTGATTCGGTGTTGCCTTGCGACTTCAGCACGTCTCTTGGCTTGGTCTGCAAGTTCAGACAGCTCTCTGTAACTGCTCTTTTCGTTGAAGATAGATTCCGAGTTCTGAGCTGTCTGCAAGCCATGAAGGGTACGTTGAGCTTGAGCCCATTGTGCTTCTCTCTCCCCCTTCCCATAGTCTTTCTTTGATGTGAAAGCGGTCTAAAGAAGAGACCATTGTTAGCAAAAATGCAAAGTTAATGTCGTTCTTGAAATTATCAGGAAACAATCTTTGATTTCAGGTACCACCTTGTTCTCGATGACATTGTCCCAGGCTCGACCACTCAGTGAATATCGGATGATGAACTTGAGGATGTCGAGTGGGATGTAGAACACCAAACTGTAGAGCCAGATGACTCCTGCCCATCCCCACCCGATACCTTTGATTCTCGCAAAGTCCCAGTTTGCATACACAGCTATGATCGTTGCGATCTGGAATGGAAGAAGTTCAGTGTCAAAAAAACACGATTTGGATACACGGTTTTTCATTTTCCGTGATGGGAACTTCAGTTCCAAGCTTAACTCACCAATTGGGCTATAAGGAAGGCGATGACTAGCAAGAGCCCTGGACGTTCAATATATGACCAGCTACGGGATCGAGTGACGAAGATGAGTGCTTGGCTGACAATACTAACTTGGAGGTAGATAGCTGCCGTTAGCTCATGCTCCTTCTTGCTGATTGATTTAACCCCAAACTTTTCCTACGGTTTCCGAGAAAAGAAATGGTAATTAAGACACTACTTGCTCGTGGGTGATATGAATCCTGAAGTAAAAGTTGGAAATTTTTCCTTACAGAGAAGAAATCAGTGCTATCTGCAAGCCAGAAGAAGACTACAGTCATCACTGCCAGGTAAGTGCCGAGGACAACCCCAGTGGCGAATATCTCTCTGAGTTTCCATGAATCGGGAAGGGGAGAGGGCTTCACCCTGTCCTTGGAAATGGTCATGATGGTTCCATCGTTCAGGATTGCGATGATCAGAACCATGAAAGGCGCGAAATCAAACTTCCATATGAGTGCGAGCAGTAGAAAGCCCAACACAATACGGATAGTGATGGAAACAGCGTATATAGTGTAGTTCTTCATTCTTTGGAAGATGGCTCTACTGGTTAGGACAGCGCTGATTATGACGCTGAGCCCTGGCTCGGTTAGTACTATGTCTGATGCACTTCTGGCTGCATCAGTCGCATCGGCAACAGCTATTCCAATGTCAGCTTTCTTGAGAGCCGGAGCATCGTTCACTCCGTCACCAGTCATTCCACATATGTGCTTCCTCTCCTGGAGCCTCTTCACGATCTCGTACTTGTGTTCTGATCAGACCCATTAAGAATTATCATTTGCATATCAAATGGAACAAGAAAAGACTGTTCTTTAGCTTAATCTTTACCAGGAAAAACACCGGCGAATCCATCAGCCTTCTCAATTAGCTCATCAACAGGAAGGTCAGTTACACTTTCATCCTTGTGCTGTCCTAGAAGCGCAGAAGAAGGATACATGTTGGTACCCATACCAAGCCTGCGGCCAGTTTCTTTCCCAATGGCAAGCTGGTCACCAGTGATCATCTTGACATTGACCCCGAGGTCTAGGGCACGCTTGATTGTCTCAGCACTGTCATGTCTTGGAGGGTCAAAGAGAGGCAAGAGACCAAGAAACTGCCATGGTCCTCCCGGGCCATTCTTGTCTTTGTCCGGGATTGCCTGTAATGTAGACGGTGGGAAAATTGGCATTTAAGGGAAACCAACACGAAGTTTCAGAATTTTCGGGGAAATGGATTTACTTGTTTGCCAACTGCAAGAGACCGTAGTCCTCTATCAGCAAACTTGTCGATGATGGCGTGAGATCTCTTCTTTGCATCCTCCCGAAGGTTGCAGAGCTCAATTATCTAGCCAGTCGACAGTTTCAGACACAAGTCAGTACAACATCCAATGATGTTGGGAAAGGGAATTGAAGAATATGTTTCGGCATTACCTGCTCTGGTGCACCTTTACTGACACGGTACCAATCTCCATTGGAGTCGATGTAAGTGATGGCTGTACGCTTGTCCACTGGGTTGAAAGGGAAGAAATGAACTTCCTCAATGCCATCTCTTGCCTGACGAGAGAACATAAATTTTAGGTGAAACTTGCACCATGGAAACATAGATTGAGGCGTTTTTTAAAAGTACCTCTTTGGGATCTCCAAGCATCCCGACAATGCAAGCATCAATGGCATCCTGGTTTTCAACCCTAGAGGCTCTTGCCGCATGAACAATCAGCTGGTCCTTGTCCAAGTCCTTGACAAACACCTCAACCATGCTCTTGTCAACTGTAAGCTTGTTAAGTGTCAGAGTTCCAGTCTTGTCACTGCATAAGACATCCATTCCGGCCATCTCTTCGATAGCCGTCATCCTCTTTGTGATAGCCCCTTGTTGAGAAAGCCGGTGAGAGCCAATGGCCATGGTGACTGACAAAACGGTCGGCATCGCAATTGGGATTCCTCCGATGAGAAGCACTAAAAGGTTGTCGATTCCATCTCTATACGCACGGCGCTGAATCGGGTACATCACAACGATCTCAACTAGCATACCTATTGCTATAGAGCAAATGCAGAAGTTCCCAATTGCTGTCAACACCTGCAGAAAAAGTTAAAAAAAAGTATCCAAACTTTTCGTTCATATTGAGGTTCATTTACCCTCTTGTATCAACTTTTGTGATTCGGTGTATACCTTCTGGAAATGCCCTTCTTGATTGGTGCTGTCGACAAGGTGAGCTGCTTTTCCGAAGAAGGTATGAACACCGGTTGCAATAACAATAGCTTCGATCTCTCCTTGTTTGCAGGTGGAACCCGAGTAAACTTCTTGACTTGGGTGTTTGGTCACGGGAAGAGATTCGCCAGTGAGTGCAGATTGATCAACCTTGAGAGGATCTCCGTCTAAGAGACGACTGTCAGCCGGGATGATGTCACCTAACTTGATGCTGATTATGTCTCCAGGTACCAAAATCGCCGCATCTTGCTCGCTCCATTTTCCATCTCTCAGGAGCTTCAACAACAAGGTTGTAAGATGCAATTCTCGATCTACTCTTTTGGGCAATAACATCTATGTTTTGTCGTAGATGAAGTATTGATATGAATTACTCACCTTTGTTTTCGGGGCTAGACCGGCCATCAAGGCGGCAGCTGCGTTCCCGGCATTGTTCTCTTCGATGAAACTTATGGTAGAGTTGACGAACAACAGAACTACGATGCCTATGAAATCTTGCCAATCTGGTGGCCTGCCCTGCAGATCCAAGAAACGAAGCCCGTAAAGAAGAAAAGATCGAAACTTTGTGAACGTAGCATATGAAAAATGATGAAGAAAAGAGAGGGGGAGTTAGATGGTTGATTACTCCTCCATTGGCCAAACAGATTGCCATTATAGCGGCGATCTCCATGACCCATGAGAGAGGGTTCCACATGAACCCTAAGAACTTCAGAAGCTTGCTTTCCTGTTTCCAACCCAACCCGAACAAAAAACTGGTTAGATTTGGGTATTCTTGGACATGGAGGAGAGAAACAAAAAGGTGAATGAGAAACTATGTTATTCGCATTCGGCTTGCCTTTTTCTCTTCGAGCTTGTTGGGGCCGAAGATCTCGAGCCGCCTTTGGCCCTCCTCGCTCGTCAGACCTTCCTTTGAACATTTCAGAAGCCTCAACACCTCCTCAATCGGAATTTTCTCCTGATTCAAACCGGAGCCCGACACCATATATCAATCTCGGAAACTGAAAACTGCGATCTAACTTTCTTACTTATCAATCAAGATTCAAACTCGATGTCTTACAGGATCTAAGGAAGAGAAAAAGAACTCTGAAATCGGGGGAGGAGAAAATTGCTTACGAGGTCGATGTTCTCGTTCTTGATCTCATCCCAGCTGATATCATTCCCCGCCATCTTCTTCTTCGTCAAATCAGGGCCTCTTCTGCTTGTTTCGAACAAGTCCCTGTTCTTCTTGATCTGGGATTTTTGACAGTTTTTTTCCTGGTGGAACTTTCTCCCAATCTTTTTCTTTTTTCCGGTTACAGTCGGTAATGATACAGAAACAAAAATAAATGAAGAAAAAATTATTCTTTTTCTGTGTTTTTTATTTTTGGGCGTGAAGAAATGGAGAGTGGTGAAGAAAAGACATCATTTATAGCAAAAATAAAAGAGTTACTGTCATAAGACGGAGAGTTTGCGAAGGAGCGCCAAATTTGCTCACACCTCTCCCTCTCTCCGACTTCGTCTCCTTCCTTGCTCTTCACTGACCTTCCTCAGATCCTGCCACGTGTCCTCATAACGAACTTAACGGTCATGCCGCGCCAACACAATTTCAACCTTCACATGATGATTAAAATAATAACAAAATTCCACCAACACCAGATTTTGTGTTTGGTAACCTCTGTTGCATGATTCACTTGCCTAACATAACTAATCACCGATGAAGACAACAAACATATATAAGAGAACATGTAAAAACATCATTCCGCTAGTGGTCCGAGCTTCAACTAAAATATTTTTTTTTTAATGAAATGTGAATTGTGTTCATCAAAAACTTTCTTGAATTTCTTGCACAAACCAAAAGTTGGAGGTGCAGCATTGGCAACGACGGAGGCTCACTTTCTGGTCGCTGCTCCGGCTTTGGGTTTGGCTTTAACTTCACTTTCCTGACAAAACAAAACATATGCTATGACTGGTCAATACGGGAAACATGCTTTACAGATGATTCATTATGACAGAGAGAGAACACACCAGAGGGAGGTGAAGGAAGATGTTGGTCTTGGCGGATGCCTGGTTGTGGTTTTCTGCACCTTTGCTCCAGTCATAACATACCTGATTCACCTCAAAGATATAAGACACCATTGTAGCAACTCTAAGGTACAACAAACAACATGAATATAAATAAGTAAATCCCCACTGATATTGCAATTAATAGTATGGGGTTCAAAGCTTTGGCAAATTGTTTACGCTTATATGGTATGGTGTTTGAGTCTGTAGAAGAAGCATGCTTGCCTTTGGATTCAGGGTGTGTGTATCTGTTTTTGTGTATTTAAGTGGCTCATGCAGTAACAAAGATATCGAAGAACAACCTAACAAGACAATTGTATACCGCATATGCAAATATTGAGCCATCATGGTTGAACGCACTGCAAGGAATTGACTGATTGCATCTCGACATGGCCTGAAATTGTAAGGAGGTAATGTGGATGAGTTGAAAAAAAAAGACAAAAAAATTGAAAAGCACAGTGCAATGAAGATGCCATTATGGACATACCTTGAGCCTCTGTTTGCTATCCTTGTCCCAGAAATTGAAAGCACCATCTGACCCAGCAGTGGCAAATGTGCCATGCATCTGAAATATGCAAAACAGGAAATTGGAGCCATTTATTTGCTCACCATTTTACAACTAGAGCAAGTATAACTTGAACCATCAGGCTTACCGGGTGAAAGTTCAAAGAGTTCACAGAATAGATCTCATTGCCATCCCTATGGCATTTAAAAGTGAAGTTTTTGCTCTGTTGCGAATCATCCAGGTGATGCACACCAACTCTTCCCTCAATTGAACCAATCTGGTGAGAAACATTAGACACACACGTTATCTTGCTTGGAGTTAATTTTATATCCATCAATGAAAGAAAGGAGAGCACAATGCATGACATATGGGCTAAATTTTATAAGAAGGATATGAAGCTGAAACTGATTAAGCAATCTGCACTAGACTATCATATCATATGATATTTGCAAGCTTCTAAAGGAAGAGACTGGTATTCAAAAGTGTTAGAATCATGATTGCAGAGAACATTTAGAAAATGGTTAAGCTTAATGTTATTCGAGCTTAATTCATGCAATGCCAAATTAAGCAAAGAAACAATAGTAGCCACGATATAAGACACATACCAAAAAGCCTTGCTGGTCAGGGAAGGCAGCAACACACCTCGTCTGATACTTCAGGGGTGAAGTAATTCTCTTGAACTCCGTCTACAGTATTCCAGTAATTGAAGTTAAACACTCTAAGAATTAAACCCACAGGAACAGATAAAAGTGTGACAGTATGACAAGGAAATCACAATTCAAATGATGTGAAGAGATTCATTCTTTGTAAAATAGAGGAAGGTTTCACCATTTGATCCCACATTAGTGCTAAATTGTTCTTAAATCCCTGGAACCATGCATTGCATGCTCGCATTGTCCTTAATACCAAAGGTCATGCAGGTTGTAAATGGAAAACCTAATAGTTGCCAGGCAAAAAAAATATAACCTGAGGATTTTGCAAGTTGAAGACTATCAGATTTCTGTCGGCAGTTCCAACAACCATTAGAGGGTGTTTTACTGTCATTGCATAACAGCGTTCTGGAAGCTGTTGGGTGTGCACTGGATTGGATTGTCTTGTGTCCCAATATCTAGAACAGGGAAATCAGTACGCAATGTCACATATGTTAGCTAGAGCAACATAAATAAAATATGCAGTCAACGAGATATTTCTTCACGGGAATAGAATATAATAAACAAATTACTTCAATGTTTTATCCCAGCTTCCAGTAACCAGGAGATTCATTCCGGGTATCCAAGCCATCTCTTTAATAGGAGCATCGTGCATAGCAACAGTTACAGGTTGAGCACCTGACAACAGGGGCCACATTTTTGCTTGCTTGTCACACCCTCCTGTAAAGACTGTTGTTCCATCATCTTTCCAAGCAGAGCATAAAACCTTCATCATGAAAAAAAGGAAAAGGTACTGATTAGATTTTGAGCAAAGAGAGAGCAGGACATAACAAGCCATTAAGCAATAACCCCTTACCGGCTGATCATGTGAAATTGATGCTTTTGGATTGCTGGTTACATTGGTTCCACTACGTACTATTTCCCAGCATCTGACCTGCATCATTAGAAGCAAATCCGCAAATGATAAATGAACCCATCAGATGAAGAAAATGCCAAAGAACAAAGAAAACAATTTCGAGAACATAAAAAGAATGCACTTCACAAAGAAAAAACTTTTGACACCAATAACGGATAACACTAAAGAATATTTCTTTTACGTGAATAGCAAGTCAGACCAGCGACTTGAAAAGCAGGGAAAGAAAAAAGACATGAGATGAACCTGATTATCCCATGAAGTTGCCACAAGAATATCAGCTCTTGGACTAAAACTTAAGCTTGAAACAGAGTCGCTGGGAGATGGAGCCACCTGCAGGCAAATGCAAAGAATCAGTGAAAAAGAACTGTAAACAGGAAATTCATACTAAGATAAGACAACCCAAGAAGAAGATTATACTAATTCAATCACCCCGCAAGTAGACATACACTGGGAAGTTAAACCGAAAAAGATGCCTAAGTATATAAAACACGACTACGGCACGGATTTAGCTCGGAAGGTTCAATTATTCAAAAATTGAATTCTTATAAGCCCGTACCATTTCAGAACATATTCAAACGCAGAAATCGAAACTCATCGAGAGAAAAGGAATTATTCCAGAACAAGAGCTGCCACTTCAAAGACCAGCAATCAAACCCTAGAATTCTAACCCACAGATTCAGTCATGACTAAAATCAGCGGATCAATAAAGTTAGAAACGAGCATCTCGACAAGAAACGCACTGAAAAAAACCAACTTCTTTAAAGATAAGAGATTAAACACCCGCATTCTAACACAATCTAGGCAGGCAATTCAAACAAGATTACATATCCGGAGCAAACCCGGCGGAAACCCACGGAAAGGAAAAAACACAAATATGAAGGAAACATCGGTACCTCGTAGGATTTGTTAGGGTTAGACCTAGAAGTCGCCGCAGCACCAAAAGTAGCCATTGCACGAGCCAAAACCAACGCAGGTAACTGTCTAGAAGTTCAACTCAGGACACAACAATCACACGGAGAAAAGCTCCAAGAAAAAAAACATACAGAACTTCGCGAAGAGAAGGATCGAGACTGAGAGAAGGGAGAGACCTAGACGAGATTTACGACGGCGCCGGAGATTTCTCTGTCCGATTTCAGAAGAAGAGGGAAAAATGGAAAATTGGAACGGTCACTGAGAGAGAAGGCTTTATATACAGCGGAGGAGGATTGTACGGACAACAAGAAAAATGGAAATTTTTTATTGGGCTTTTAAGGCCCAACATAATTTTGTAAGACCAGGCCCAACAATGTCAACCTTTATTGGAGACTGCAGTGTTCCAGCTTTTGCTGCTTCAGTGTTCTTTCAAAGGCATTCGCCCGTCGTAGATAGAGGTTTCTTTCCGGCGATTGCCGCCGCCGTAACGGATTCTGTGTCCATCGGAGAATCAGCAGTACTATCGAAGACTAAAAGATAGAAAGCCCTAGACGTCACTTTGCCTTCGGGTTTTTTCGGGGTTCTCCAATCATGGCGTCTCCTGCTGTTCTTCCAGCTTCTGGTACGTCTGCAAATCTAGTCTTCTCCGTGACCTGTGCACATTTCGATTTCAGCTGATTGAATCTATTGATATGTTGCGTATCCGCGTAGCACTTATAGCGGAAATTAAGGATGTGGGATTTTTGTTAAAACCTAAAATCTTATTTTTCTTTTGATTATTTCATGTTTAAATTGCTGAACTTGATGGGGTTGCCTAGTTGAATCTCCTAAGTTTGTTGTTGAGGCATGGATTCGATACCCACTTTGTGAATTTGATTGGATTTTCAAAATTCGATGTAACAATGGGAAAATGTTAGACATGTGGAGTAAATGCTCACTGTAAAGTATATAATTTTCGTATCAGATGAGCGAAGGAACTGTCTGGTTGGTCAACAGTTCATTTCGGTTTCTATTTTCTGAATAAAGGACACAATGTTTGAGACATGTTAATTCATTGTTTCTTTTCGTGTATCTGTGTTCTTTTTATATTCATTTGCCAAATCCTCTGTTGACAGGGATGTCTGGTGAAAATGATAGCACGCAGAACAGTATCCTAGCTTGTAATATTTCCAGAATGGCGATCAACTTGGAATCAGGGAAGAAAAGAAGGATCTCTTTGGATGGAGATTCTCTCTTAAGTAGATATTCCAGAGAGATTAAAGATTTGTTGCCTAAGTTGTGTTCGCCTGACTACTTCATTAAACCATGCATAAACGAGCTGGCAGAGCGAGAAATTGCCGACCCTGGCTACTGCGGCCGAGTTCCTGATTTCATTATTGGCAGGATTGGTTATGGATATCTCAAATATCTTGGCAATACAGATGTTAGAAGGTTAGATCTGGATCAGATTGTTAAGTTTCATAGGCATCAGGTGAATGTTTATGATGATGAGAGATCCAAGCCTGTTGTCGATAAGGGGCTTAACAAGGCTGCTGAGGTGACTCTGATTGTAAACACATCATGTTCAATTTGGGAAAAAGAACGGGTTCGTTATATTTCTTATAAATTAAAACAAATTGCTGAGAGACAAGGAGCAACTTTCATCTCTTTTAATCCTGCTAATAGCTCATGGAAGTTTTTGGTTCCCCACTTCAGCAGATTCGGGTTGAGTGATGATGAGGCAGAAGATATCGTAATGGATGATGCGACAGGGTTTGAAGATCCTGTGTTAATGAATGGTGACAAGATATCTGACATTGATGGAGAACATCAGGTGGAAATTTATGAGCCAGAACTTTCTCACTCTCTTCCTGCCCATCTAGGACTTGACCCCGTAAAGATGAAGGAAATGAGAATGCTAATGTTTCCCACTGAGGATCAAGAAGAAATGGAGGAGTTTAGAGGGCAATCTTCTCATCTGAGGTCATCCTTAACAAAACGAAATGCAAGACCTTCACAGAAATTTGCTCCAAGAAGTAGTCATCAAGATACTCCTCCAGTTGTGCGGAAAACTCCACTAGCTTTGTTGGAGTATACCCCTGGTAGCGATAAAAACTCTCCAGGTAGTATCCTGATGGCCCAGCAAAATAAGGAGTTAGCAGTGCCGAAGTCGAAAACTAGAGGTTTTGAGCTGGACCTCAGCCATGTTACACCAGTGACTGAAAGCCACTCCCGCAATGTTGTTGATGCTGCATTATTCATGGGAAGGTCGTTCCGGGCAGGGTGGGGCCCGAATGGTGTTCTCTTCCACACCGGCACACCGATAGGCAGTTCTAGTTCCCAAAGGGTATTGTCTTCGGTGATCAATGTAGAAAAACTAGCAGTTGACAGAGTGGTTCGAGATGAAAACGAAAAAGTTAAAAAAGAACTCGTTAACGCTGCATTTGGGGCCCCTCTAAGTCTTCACAAGGAACTAGACCATGAGACAGAAGAAGTTGTGGTTGGCTCTTTCAAGCTTAAACTCCATAAAGTAGTTACTGATCGGGTGATTCTTTCTGATATATGCCGAAGCTATATAGATGTAATCGAGAAACAGCTGGAGGTTCCTGGGTTATCCCCCTCTGCCAAGCTGGTTTTGATGCACCAAGTAATGGGTTGGGAACTGATAAAGGTTCTATTTTCTGAGAGAGAGAATGCTGAACGCTCAAAATCTGTTGCGTCTGATAATGAGGAAGACATGATGCAGGATATGGAGGAAGATTCGTCAGAAACTGACCCAGAGGCTCTTCCGCTTGTCCGAAGAGCAGAGTTCAGCTGTTGGCTCCAGGAGAGTGTCAGTCACCGTGTGCAGGAAGATGTGAGCTCTTTGAATGGAGGTTACCTTGAGCACTTGTTCTTTCTTCTAACCGGGCGACAGCTTGATTCGGCTGTTGAACTTGCCATATCTAAGGGGGATGTGAGACTTGCTTGTTTATTGAGCCAGGCTGGTGGGTCAACTGTAAACCGCACTGATATTGGACGGCAGCTCGAGCTTTGGAGAATGAATGGGCTGGACTTTAATTACATGGAGAAGGAGAGGATTAGGCTTTTTGAGTTGCTCGCAGGTAATATCCTTGACGCGTTGCAAGATGTTACAATGGACTGGAAGCGATTCCTTGGGTTGCTGATGTGGTATCAACTCCCTTCCATCAGTCCATTACCTGTAATTTTCAGAAATTATCAACACTTGTTAGATAAGGGACAAGCTCCTCGGCCTGTCCCAATATATATTGATGAAGGCCCAGCTGATAGCCTTGTGAAAAACGATGAGCATTTGGACCTCTTGTATTATCTCATGCTTCTGCACAGCAGTGAAGAGAATGAATTTGCTTTTCTGAAGACTATGTTTAGCGCCTTCTCTTCAACCGACGATCCTCTTGATTATCATATGATCTGGCACCAGCGAGGAGTTCTAGAGGCAGTTGGAGCTTTCACTTCCAATGACCTTCAAGCTATTGATATGGGATTTGTCACACAGCTTCTTTCTCAAGGCCTATGTCATTGGGCTATCTATGTGGTTCTTCACATGCCTCACCATGAAGACTATCCATTTCTGCAGGTTAATGTAATTCGTGAAATCTTGTTTCAGTTCTGTGAAACTTGGAGTTCCGATGAATCACAACGACAATTTATCAAGGACTTGGGTGTCCCTTCTGAATGGATGCATGAAGCCCTTGTAAGTCACATTCTCATACAAATTCTGGTGTTCAATATATATATATGTTTGTTAAATGCTTTTTCATGCGCTGCAGGCAGTTTATTACAATTACCATGGAGATTCTACAAAGGCCCTTGAACACTTTCTTGATTATGCGAATTGGCGACGAGCTCATTCCATTTTCATAACTTCCGTTGCTCATTCATTATTTTTGTCAGGTAAACTCCCTTCATCTACTTATGTGCAGCCTTTCTCCATCTATTTAAACCTGTATGTAATTCCAGTGTACTTCATATATGCTTCAATCTCGAGCAAACCTTACCTTTTATACTCAAAAAGTAACATTTGCAATGATCTATTTCTTTTGGAATGAATGCAGCTAACCATTCAGAGATATGGAGGATTGCAACGTCAATGGATGATCATAAGTCTGAGATTGAAAATTGGGACTTGGGTGCTGGGATTTACATATCGTTTTATCTGTTGAAGAGGTCACTGCAAGAAGATGGTGATACGATGGCAGAACTGGTCTGTCTACTTTTCTTAATTTTAACTACGAGGCTGAACTCTTCATCTCATTATTACCGAACTGAACAACATGATTTTAAACTAGTGAAGCTGCCTTTAACAATGAGCCGCGCGTTAAGGTGTTCTTCCCTGTCGTGAACAAACATAAATCATCTATATGAAATAACGTTATTTGCTTTTGCACAGGATTCCCTTGAGAGCAAAAACGAGTCTTGCAGAAGTTTCGTTGGCCGTTTAAACGAGTCATTGGCTGTTTGGGGAGACAGATTACCAGTTGAAGCCCAGTAAGTAACTCCAGACATATCATAGTCGGGTTTTTTTTTTAAGATCAGTTAGGCCTTTATGGGGCAATTTTTGGAAGGATCCTCCTAAATTTGGATGCATCCATAGTTATTGCTCCTAGATTAAGTAAACAAAGTTGGCTTCTGATGACTACACAACCTGAGATACGTTGTGTGGACAGATACGGGTCATACATTATTACGCACATCCTATGTTGTTTCATCAAAAAAAAGCATTGCATATTGGACTTGACACTATACACAAATATATAATACTTTTACGAATCTGTGAACTCAGAGTTGCATACTCGAAGATGGCGGAGGAGATCTGTGATTTGCTTCTATCCGACCTAAGCGAGGGCTCGAGCCGTGATGCTCAGTTAAACTGTTTCGAGACAGCCTTTGCTGCGCCGTTGCCTGAAGATCTTCGATCAACTCATTTGCAGGATGCTGTCTCTCTCTTCACTCTCTACCTCTCAGAGAACGGCCAGACCACGGCTTAACTAGTTAAGGGATCATTCCCTTGTCTTAGATTCTGCAGCTGTCCTTAGATTTCGGAACTTGAGGCTTCGAGTTTGGAGAGTTCTGCTTCTTTTTGTCGGTTACTTGTCTGAATTCTTCCTTGTCACTGAATCAAAATCAGGTATTTGTTCCCTAAGAATCTCAATGTAACGGTCAAACTCTCAAAATTGAATACAGATGTGATGGAGCTTGATGAAGTGCAGATGGTGCTAAATTATTACAGGATTTGCCAAATAGTTTTTTTTTTAATAATTGAAATTCACGATGTCTAACGATTTTCTACACAAAATTTTATGTGAACGCAAATTCCAAGAAAATATATATTTTAAAAATTTTAAGAAAATAAAGAAAAATAAGGATACAACAAAAAAGAATATTTATTCGTTCTCAAGTGTGAATAAAAATGCTCTGATGAGAATCTAATAGAAAATCGTCTTTTGCCGTCCCTCCTCTCTCTCTCCTCTCTCGAAGAAATCAGCTGCTTTCTTGCTGAGTTTTCTCAAGCTCGAAGCTTCGCAGAGCTCTTTCGTGGTGCTTCTTCTCTACTCTTTCCTTTTTTTGCCGGATTTAATTTAGTGTTTTTGGCTGTATTTGTTATGTTTTTTCCGGAAAATGCGTTCTTAGATTCAGGATTTGTTGTTCATAATAGATGCGTCGTTCTGCATCGAAGAAATCGAGTCAACCTACTTCCGTCAATTCGATCACTTCTTCAGCCACGGATCTTTTTCGTTCCGGTATGTGTATCTTATCTCTCTGCTTAATCCTTTTGAATTCCCGGGCGAAATTCGCCTAGGGTTCATGTAATTAAGCTTAAAGTTTGAATCTTCTTTTGGTTCCATGTTTGTAATTCTGTGTTTTTTGGCTATATTTCACAATTGAGGTGAATTTTGATAAGCCGATTGTGGGTTTCCGGGTGGTAAACAAAAAGGTGCATAAGCATGGATAAACTTGTTGCTGATAACGGTTATGATATGATGATGAGCAATTACATATCTTCAGATATATTTGTATACATCTGTAATAGAAATTGAACTGATTGTCTTTGGAAAATCAGTACTTGAAATTGCTGTTCAATCAAACCATTGAATTTTCTGAAAGATCGGTTCTCTTTTGCTTAATCCTATTTGATCAGGAGTATCATGTCTCAAGTCCTGGTGTTCCGTAATAGTTTCTGCGATTTCACAGTTTAGGCCAAGTTTGCTGTTGCATTTGCTTTAGATTGACTTTGTGTTGGTTTTTGTTGGTTCAGCTTCGAGTAAGGCCTCATCCAAGGAGATGGAACGTATAGATAACTTGTTTTACCAATATGCCAATAGGTCTTCCAATATGATTGAGTAAGTGTCTTTTGCTTTATGAATCATATTTCTCAACCTCAATGCTTTATGCTCTTTGTGAACTCGAGGGATTTGGCTTGCGCATGAAACCCGAACAATGTCACGTTTTTTGAAGTTGTTATGTTATTGAGGTCTTGTCTGAAAGTTTCCGTTTATGATCTTAAGCGTGCAACTTTCAGCAGGTCGACAGTT
>NW_010965372.1:5430618-5439757 GCF_000463585.1 Tarenaya hassleriana | reverse complement strand
GCAGGAATCGAAGGACTATAGTATCTTAAGTTATTAGGCACGCACTCCTTTTTGTATATGTTTTACTGACTGTTTGGGAATAGATTCTAAATATTTTTCTTATTCTCTGAGCAGTCCAGAAGGAGTCGAAGAACTATGCTCTGATTTGGAAGTATCTCATACCGATATCAGGATCTTGATGCTTGCTTGGTAATCATTCTGCAAATTTGTTAATGGTCTTCCTTTCTCAATTTCATGCACAATAGTATATCCTTAAACTTTTGAATTCCATGTGGCAGGAAAATGAAAGCTGAGAAACAGGGATACTTTACACTGGTAAGGTTCATTCCCTCCTGTAGATGAAATTTCAGAGTATGAAAGATACGAATCTGTCTCCTTTTCTGTTGTGTGTGTGAGGTCGTTACTTCTCCTGATTTCAACTTGTACACTTGTAGGAGGAATGGAGAAGAGGCCTGAAAGCATTACGGGCTGATACACTTAGTAAAATGAAGAAAGCCCTTCCAGAACTCGAGAAAGAGGTTTGACCTTTTATATTTAGTTTTTTTATTTTCCCTATATATATATTGAGATCCACCGAAATTTCTAAGACTGACGTGTGTTAATATATTGTTTTCCTCCATTTCCACTTTAGGTTAGGAGGCCATCAAATTTTGCGGATTTCTATGCCTATGCCTTCCGGTATTGCTTGACAGGTACCAGGAAATTCTATTTCAGTGTCAAAATGCATGAGATATCTTGGGTTTCACCTTATGTGCTTGTGTGACCTTTTGGTTAATTGTCTTTGCAGAGGAAAAACAAAAGAGCATAGACATAGAGACTATCTGCCAACTCCTCGATATCGTATTGGGATCCACGTTCCGTGCGCAAGTTGACTACTTTGTCGAGTATCTTAAGGTTTGGATCATCTTTTATCTTCAAAGACCCCATCTGTCCCTTTTCCAAGAAGTTCACCAGTTCTGAAGCTCTCTATCTAATCAAATGCAGATCCAAAACGATTACAAAGTCATAAACATGGACCAGTGGATGGGCTTTTACCGGTTCTGCAATGAGGTGTCTTCCATGTTTATGTTTCTTCTTGGCTCGTCCCCTTCATCATCAGCGCTTTTGCATCAAGACGTGGATGTGTACTATTTCTTGTGTTGACTGTTAAATTACCCTTTTGACAGATAAGTTTCCCAGACATGACCAACTACAATCCCGAGCTTGCATGGCCACTGATTCTTGACAACTTTGTCGAATGGATGCGTGAAAAGCAAGCCTGAATGCCGTCATCTTTGCCAGGCTGCTCAAGTTTCAGCTTCAAAGCTTCCATTTTTCACTTGAGTAGGTAATAATTTCAGCTTCACACTTGTCCAGGTTTAAAGAAAACCGGGCGTATTAAACTCCTACCTGTTGGTTTACGGCTAGGTTCACTCTGGTACAAATTCCTTTAGACAAACGTCTCTGAGGCTAATCTGTGTTTCGATTTGTTTTGCAGGGTTGAATGGACAGATTAAACATCCTGGAACAGATTTCAAGTACATCTTCATCTCAGTTCCACCTTTAAAACATTGAAAATCTTCATCAAACAACCTCATTTCTTGGAAAACAAAAAGATGATAGATCGAACATATTATATTGTTATTGTTGCATGCATTGCTATAGATCTCAGAGCACTGGGACATGTTCTACTGGTTGTGCCAGACAACAGTACGGCCATAAAGGCATATATCTTTCTTTATTATTATTTTTACGTTGCTTGTTTGCTAAACTCCGTGGTTGGTGGAGGAGAGGGAAAGCTTTTTTTTTAGAAGTATACGTCAAAGTCTAGAAATGGTAAATTAAGGTACATACACAACTAGAACAAAGATCAGATCAATAGAAAGAAGAATACGCATGCTTGCACATACATGTCTCTACCAGATTTCTACACTCCTTTTCAGCAAAATGATGGAAGCAAAACAAGATTAGATTTTTTTTTAGAAGTATACGTCAAAGTCTAGAAATGGTAAATTAAGGTACATACACAGCTAGAACAAAGATCAGATCAATAGAAAGAAGAATACGCATGCTTGCACATACATGTCTCTACCAGATTTCTACACTCCTTTTCAGCAAAATGATGGAAGCAAAACAAGATTAGATTTTGAAAAAAGAAAACAGAGAAAGATGGTAACATGAACAATTTTCCTGGTCTCTCCGGCTGAGAGAGCACAAAAAATGGATTACAAAATCTTGATTCTGTATGAAGGATTTTATTTATACAAAAAAAAAGGGTTTTATAAAGTTCAAACGGATGAAGAACCACCAAGAATCAGAGGCGAAGAAGAAGGCTGCAGAGAACGGGGACGCCTTTTCCTGCTCCTGCCTCTTACCTGAACCATAGGAGACGAAGACGAAGGCGAAAAAGAGTTCACCGTCGAAGTAGAAGTCTCTCCATTACAAACACTCGTCAGTTTCTTCTTCTCGATCTCTGCTTCCGATAATTTGTCTTGTTGGTTGATTCGGTTGTTCCCAATCTTTGTCGTGTTTATGGTCGCAGGAAGCACACAGTTGCACATGAAACCTTACAGAAAAATACAGAGAACCAATGAACTTCAAGGTCACAGAAATGGAGGAGAAAGAATGGACTCAATGGTTATGTGCTCTGTTCTGTATGGGCAAAGGTGAAAACTTTAAGTACCCATATCAGTCCCAAAGCTATTTCCTTCATCATGAATATGCATGTAACTATGTATGCATCAGTAATAACCACCACAGCTATGCTCAGTAATGTATCAGCTAAAGGTTGAAACTTTAAGCCGCAGCCGAGTTTTTCAACCCTAAACCGATATATGTATCAATCCCTTTCTCTAGATATAGCAAAAACAATGAGATTTTAGGCTGAAAGCAAGTTTTCCCTCTGAATGGAAGAGTATACTTCTAAACAGAACAGAAGATTTGTACTGATACTACTCTTAGTCTCTTACCAACCAGTGAATACCAAAGTTTGCTTCTTATAGAAGCGCATTAGCAGTTACCCGTCAAGCCATCTAAGAATTATTGTGAAAATGACTAACCAAATTGCATCAATGGAAAACTAAATGAGTGGTTCGAGCCTTCGAGGAAACAGGTTACCGGAGATTTTACCGATTCTTGCGAGCCGATTAACCCAACTGGGAATAGGGTTCCCAGTTAACTTAATACAAGCCTCGTCGCAGAAATGGTTGCAGTTTTTGGTGATGAGGTTGTAAGAATTGCCCTTATAGCTATCTGCCAAATCCTCCATTACAGCTCTCACCTCTCTCTGCTCCATATCTGTCTTACCTATCAAAATCGATTTTCTGAAGGTGAAGCCTTCGCATTGCTTCGGCTCCCCTTCGAAAATTCCGGTTGTTGGGTATTCATGAGCTCCAAATGCATACTCTATGCCATGAACTGCACAAAAGGGGCAACAGATCTATGAATAATTATCATCAAATTGGTAAGGTGATAAATCTTGGAAATCTACAAAGGGGAGATTATTTTGAAGGATTTCTTGTTTCTTATTTTTTTGAACGTTTCTTTCACAGCTCGAGCCCCTTGAGTAGGTCATACATATTGCCGTCCTCACGAGCTATCTTCTGTACAAATATTATTCTCTTTCTATAATGAGGAGGTATGAACACAGCTTGCATTTTATATATTTATGGCTTAGAAGCTACATTTTTAAGGGGAAAGAAAGATAAAAGTGCAACAAATTTCTTGAAATCCACGATACTTTTCCCTCGAAAAGCAAAAGTTTCGAACTTTAATCTAAGAAATTTCCCGCAGATTCTGGGCAACCAAACGGGAACTCCACACATAATTGTCTCTACAAGTACCCGAACCACACTGGTTTTCGGGTAAAAGGCAGTTCAAAGCCTTTCAGATTAATAGAAAACGGACATTTGCTTGAACTCCACCAGAGAAGAAAAAAAATCCAATCTAACCTGATCTGCTCTGTAATCTCGAATCTATATTGGATCCGAACCAAAATACCCAGAAATTTTCAAACAAAACCCACAAACGCTTTGACCACCATGAACGAAATGAGTTTCAGAAAAGGAAAATGAAGAAGGATTAAAAGGAACAAAAATAGAGAAGCTAACCTTCAACACCGGAATGATAAACGCCGAGACCAAGCCAGTAAGCGTAGCCATTGATGGGGGTTAGATCGTAGACATTGAGATAAACCGGAACGGTCCCTTTGTCGACCAAACTCGAGCTTTTCCGGCACATCATTTTCCTTATCCACTTCAACTCCTTCTTCTTCGACTCTGTTTCTATCTTCTTCTGCTTGTTGTTCTCCCCTCTCCTAGTCTCCTCCCGTTCTCAGATTCTCCGCCTTAAAGCAAGGTTTTTCCCAGTTCGCGAATCGTAATGATGTGAGGGTTCCGTCGTTTTCAGCTTGCCTTCACCAAACACACATTTCGCCTTTCCTCAAATCTGCGACCGCGGAGAGAGATGGGAGAGAGAGAGAGAGAGAGAAGAGATTGCCAGAAAGAGAGAGAGTCACTTGTTGATATTTATACATACATTCATATATGTGTGTATGTAAAGAGAGAGAGAGAGAATTGCCGGCGGCGAAGAGTGGCCGGGCCGATCCCGGTGGAGGACTGCTGCTGATATATAAAGGCTTGTGGAATACGAAATTACCCCTCAAAACGGACCAAATTTACGCGAATGCCAACAACGTGTCATTGAGATTTGCCATTTCAATTATATTTTCCTAAATAAATTTTAATTTGTAGTCTATTAACAAATATTTTCCCTCACTATCTAAATATCTACTGTTTCCAACTTTCAATGACAAGCAAAACATAACTTACTAAAATAGATTTTATAAACTAAAAGAGATCTTAAATCATTTAATTTTATTTCTATAAAAGAAAACATTTTCTTATATGAACTTTTATTTTCACACAAAATGGCCCGTCAATAAACTGAAACTTTTTCATGTGTTTATGAGGTTGAATAGGGAATATAGTGACAGATCCCCAAATTTACATCTATTTAAATGCCTTAGATTCAATAATTTAATGCTGTATACATGTTGAATAATGGTTCTGCTGAATACTTTAATCATTTCAAATTCTTATGGGCCCACCCCTTTATAAAGCTCATTATTCCTTGTCTTTGGGCCCAACATAGTTTTTTGTCTTGGTGTCTTTTTTTCCCCAATTATAGGATAAAAATTAAACAAAAAAGTAGTGTAGTTAAATAACATTACTAATTATGGTACAAAGTAGGATTTTGTATAATTCAGAAGAAAAAAATAGTATAGCATAATCTATACGTATTTTTCAACTAATCACTACATATTAATTATAAAACCATATATAAATCACATATTCGAAAATTAACTACAAATTATAATTTCGGAAAATCAAATAATTTTATCATAAAGATTATGGGTTGGAGAATGCTTCTAAGATGATTAAAAGGTGTACGAGGGAGGCTTATGGGCAACTGAAATGACACTAATCATGATTTTAGGTGTGATTATTGGTTGTAGAACCCACAAAAATATTTTAATTATTAGGGGTCTATTCCTCTATAATCAAATACAAATACCACCTAATTGAGAGTTGTATTATTATAACATGTAAGTTGCTAATATAATAGAGAATTTAGGGAACGCAATAAAAAAAAATGTATGAAAAGATCAACATCTAATAGCCAGCCATAGTTTATAATTTCACAAAAATTAGTTTCCCCCTCTCCCGCAATATTTCATCAAAACAAATAATGGTCGATAAAAAGGGTTACATTCTACCACCAAGAAATTAAATTAAAAAACAGAAAGAAAGTAAAAAGGTTATAAAAAAAGGATGTTGATGGGAAAGCTATTAATCATATAAAGGTAACATAAGTTGGATTAAGTGTGTAATTACTTGCTAATCATTCTTTTATTAGACCAACAAAAAGTAAACACAAACTTTTTCAAGTTGATCCGCATTGAAAGCCTTTCTTCAAATTGGTTTATTTGGGAGAGTGAAAGTTGATTTTGCCTTTGGCTCATATCTCGTAGATTTTAGATACCAATAATGTTTAAAATTATAAAATTTGTAACAAATAGTTTTATAGTAAAATATGAGCTAAACAAACTTTCGACGTTTAGCGGCTATAAATGTTATACTGTAATGTCTAGTGGTTAAAAAATAGTTTGTGGAAAAAATAACTTTTATAAAGTAATTAGAAAATTATTAATAGATATCTAAAAAGGATAAATGTTAACAATACTTTTTGAATTAATGTAAGAAATGTGAAAAAAAAAATATAAGAAGCGACTTTTAAAAAAAGTTGAGTTCGTAAACTATTAAATTCTACACCTAACCCTTAAAAAGGTATTAATTAAATCTAAATGATTATTTAGCAAATAACATTGTTTCATTGGCGGTGTGATGGTATGATTAGCACTCTGAGAATCGGATTTTTTACTCAAATGACCCACTTGAGTCGCAGCTATTTCACGCGTACACCACAAAAAACATAACACATTAATTTTTTTTGAAAAGACGAAATTACCCTTAATGAATACACAATATTTATCCGTTCGAAAACAACTTCGTTATTACGACTTCGTAATTAATTCTAAAAAAGTGGCAAAAAAGTTACAATTGATTCTAAAAAAGGTGGCAAAAAAATCATCTGTCTTATTTTAGTTATATATCAGTTATATGTTAGTCGTAATAAAGTCGCAAAAAAAAAAGATATTTCGGACTTTATCAACCGAAAAGTGGGTTAAAATTGAAAAAAAAAATATTTTTTTTTTCGGTGATGTACCATGAAATAGCTGCGACCCAAGTGGGTCATTTGAGTAAAAAACCCCACTTAATCATAATTGAGGTTAAATTAGTGGTGGGTACTAATGTGTTAAACCGAACCGGACTAAACCGGATTATCCGGTAAAGTAAAACTTTCAAGCCCGCGTTCGGAAGAACCCGAGAGGAGCTTGACGGGAAGCGTCGGAGAGAAAATGCTTCGGCGCGGAGGCACGTGGGTCGAGTTCTCGACCCGGTTGAAGCTTGGGAGGATCCGAAACCTCTGCACCAGACACGAAAATGGCGGCAAGAAAGCCGAGGAGATCGAATCTAGGGTTGCTCACTACAATGAGACGTACAAGAAACTGGAGAACCTCGATTTCATGACCGCTGCGAAGATCTTGTTCACCGAGCCACCGAAGAAGAAGAAATTCGGGTAATCTCTGTCGGAAATTTTGTTCCTTTTGGTTTGATTATCGTATTTGAGGTGAATTCCCTTGGTGGGTTTTCTGTTTCTGCCATGTTTCTTTGTTGGATTTATCTGAGACATTTCGTCAAACATCTTCGTTGTTTGGTTTCTGCAATGTTGGGTTTTCGAGTATTGTTTTGGGGATGTGTCTTCAATGAACTATGAAGGAAAAATTTGCATCTTGCAGTTTGTAGGAATTGCTCTAGATCGGACTACAGGTCACTTGTATCTCTGGGTTCTATTTTGAGTTCATCTTCAATTATTTCGAAGACTTCATCAAAAGGTCATCTCTTTATATATATATAATATACCATTTCAAGTAAGATAATTTCTGAGGCAGCATCCTGGTTTGGATTTATGTAATTCAATCACTGATCCTGATACTGATCAAATGTGAACTTTAACTAGTTCTTGCGAGGTTCAGATCGGTTTTCGTCTCAGTTTTGTAGTTAGTTTCTGATAGGTTTCTTATGATGGCAGGTTGGATTTCCATCTCGTCCAACTTTTCTTCGCTTGCTTGCCATCGTTGGGTATGGCAGTTTACTTGCTTTGACGTTCTTCGATCTGATATGTTACAAAGATTTGTTAATAATGTTATTGATGGATGAGTTTCTTGTAACAGCTGTATATCTAGTTGCTCAGTATGCTCGTCGTAAAATGAAGCTGATGGATGCTGTGAGTGTGATCATCCGGTTCCTTGTCTGAATTTGGATCCAAGATCATATTATCCTTATCTAATTTGGGTACAAGATTATATCGCTGCTTGGGTGATTTTCTTTTTCCCAGGAACTGGAAGAGAAGAAGAAGAAGAAAGAAGATGAACAGAAGGCAAGAGAAGAAGCAGAAACGGTGGCACTGGAAGAACAAGAAAGATCCAAGTCCGAAGCAGAGCTTGCAGAAGTGAAAGAGAGACTGATCAAGATCGAAAAGACCATAAAGGAGATTGTTGTAGAATCAAAGAAACACTCAGGTGACAATCCATCTACAACCCAAGCTCAAAGTGGGAGATGCAAACCGACAGAGGGATCACAAGATAAATCAGAATCGAGCAAAGAAAACCCGGGAAAATAGAAGGCTGTTGAACGGAATCCGCATCCGGGTAAAGGGAAAGCAAATCAACCAGCACCAGATTCAGACAATCAGAAAGGAAAGATGCGGAATGGTAGATGAACATTCTCTTCATTTTGTTCCTTCCTATTGTTTTGATCCTTGGTGTAGTTCTTACAAGTAACTTATGACAATATCATTTCGCTTGTAGTTATAGTTTACAATCTTACAGTTTCGTTTTTTTGTCCACTTGAAGGTATTTTCGATTTGGTATGACTATTACAGTATAATCCTTTTGCAAATTACCAAAGTGCAGATGCTATGTCATCTCTAGTTGCAGGCTATGATACATATACGTCTGATTCCTAATAAATTTCTTTTTTTTTTGTAAGAAAATTATTTTATATATGGACGGTGTAGATTAGCTTACACCAAAACAAAAGCGGCAAATTCACCGTACGATGAAACCCCTTAAACCCATGGAAGATGGAGACTTTTTTAGATGTTCGCTTAAACCCTAGAAAGTAGAATCTCGTTCTCCTTCACTGCTGCGATCTTTGTCTCTAATGGCTCGCGTCTTCAGATCCCTGAGGAGAACAATCCTTCCTTATTCGTCGTCCTCGATTCCGTGTCGGAACCCTCGAATCTACCCCCGCGCTGATCGAAAATCTGATATCTTCATCGTCTCGAAATCCCTAAGCACGGGGAGTTATGTATCGGAAATGCGGAAGTCCGCTTTCGAGGGCAACATTTTGCGGCTTATCCGCAATGAGATTCAGTACGAGCTCGATCACTCTCCTCCTCTACAGGTACTCTTAAGACCTTTCTCGTTTTCATTTCGCAAAGTACTCGACTTTCTCGTTGTCCCCCCCCCCCCCCC
>NW_010965372.1:5408065-5430482 GCF_000463585.1 Tarenaya hassleriana | reverse complement strand
CCCCCCCCCCCCACCCCATGTCCATTCCTTGGGCTCGAACTATTTATATATTGCCCAGTTGAATTGCTTTCAGCTGTGTTTTTGCATTTGGAACGATATCTTATGAGGGAAATGGAAAAAGAGAGGAAATTCACCATCTTCTGATATAATGCGTTTTCTTTGGGAAACGTTGGTTCCTTTCCTGAAGAAAAGAGCCATCTGTGTCTGGAAATTGTCGATTTGTCCACTACTCTTTTACTTGACGGGTAGGAAAAACATGAACCTTTTTTTTGCCTTTGTTTATAGATGGTATATCCCGTGATTGCTTTCCCTGTAAGGGTTTGCTCGTTTGACTTCAGAAGAAACTAAAAGGAAGGAATTTGCTCTTCTTTTTTCTTTTTTCTTTTTTTTTTGCCCTTAGTAGTCTTTTGAAGATTCTTTCTTCTCGTTCTGATGCGTCCTCTTGTGTTGTATGCTAACGTTGTCTACTTGTATACGCACAAAACCGCAGGTTACTTCCAGTTTTGGTCCATTCACAGTGGATGAACGACCAGGGGAGGAGTGGATTAGTTTGAAAAGAAAATTTGGGGACAATGAAGATATTAAAATTGAAGCTACCATGATAGATGGTTCAGTTCCAGTTAGTGGTGAACCTGAAGAAGTGCAGCTTCACATTACGTTCATTGTCAATGTTTCTAAAGGTGATGAAGGTGAAACCTTGGAGATCATGTGTTCTGCTTGGCCCGATACCATAGAAATATCAAACCTCTTCATTCGTAGGCATGGGAAGAGTTCAGAGCATCCCTATGTTGGGCCAGAATTCAAGTATGTGGATCTTATCGCCTTTTCAGAGTAAATGAGGTCTATGGATGGATAGAAATGGTCAAGATAGTCATGTCCAATAGGATCCATTCATGTCCAAAAATCTATCCTTGCTGATTCCTGGATTGATATAATCCATTCTTTCGAAAGTTTGAAACTTTCGAAGTTGTTCATATAACAGATTCATGTTTTTCTCCTGATTTTGTGGAATTCATGTTTGGCTTTGATTGTTGAACAGGGAATTGGACGATGAGCTGCAGAACTCGCTTTACGATTATTTAGAGGAAAGAGGTATAGGCGATGACCTTGCTGTTTTCTTGCATCAGTACATGAAGAACAAAGATAAAGCTGAGCATATCAGATGGATGGAAACGGTTAAATCTTACATAGAGCAAAAATAAAATATGAATCTGTGAATCTTGTGGTAGCCGCATGGTTTGATTTCTTGGCGTCAAAATGTATCGGGCTATGACCTTTTGCTTCTGGCAGAAATAGTTGTCTAGTTTTTACTTAGACTTGGTTTATGTCTTCCCCTTCTTGGCATTTTGATACCATGGAATGTCCATAATAAAGATTCACGTGCGACATATTCATCACATGTACATGTCCTCGTACATACATACATACATACATACATACATACATACATACATACATACATACATACATACATACATACATCTGTAGGCCGGCATGCTCCACACAAACCTATATATGATAACCAATGCAAATGCATTCACATAACCCTGTTCAAAGAAAGGTGCTTATATATGTACACATGAACCTATATATATATATATATGATCAATGCAAATACCATTATGCATGTACACTTACCATGTGGGTGGAGCTTGTCTGTTCATCTTTAGGGCTCTAAGTGGTAACTATAGGTAGATAGCATAGTTGTTGTTGGTTGCCTAATGATGACTCTTCATTGCACAAGGTACTGAAAGAATGGATGAGTTCTTGCTCAGATTTGGGCCGAATGGTGACTTTGAAATCAATTTTCTTTCTTGTATTTGGTGTTCCTTAACGGTGGAGCAACTCCTTTGTTTTTTGTTTTTTTTACCTTTTACCCCTTGTTTCTTCAGTTTCAAAGGATTTTATTTTTATGTTAGGGTTTATAATGAAACACCAAAAACCAAAAAGGACAACCCAACTGAACTACAGAAATTCTTTCCCTTTAGGATTGGAAATTGAGCCGCAAAGGATATAGATAGATACCCGTGTAGTCACTTTTTGTAATGTTTGATGTTACATTGAAATCTTAAATCGTATTTTGGAAATTACGGGTAAATATTGAAATTTTGTATGATAATGTTATTGACCACCTTTTTTTTTAATTAAAAGGGTTTTTTTAATACTATAAGTGTATAAAAAAGTTTGTTATATATAGTAATGAAACTCAACTATTCAAGTGTATGAAAGAGTTGGGGTGGTGTTGATGTGACGTAGTGGATAATGTGAGGTTTGTGAGGTAATTATGGTGCATGATAACCAGATTTCCGCATCGTTAACATCTTGATTTAAGGAAAATCTTGTTTGCTAATGAAATGATTAGCATGATATTAAAAACAGCATTAGTGTGAACAATCAAGTTGATTTGGACCCACCTGAAAACTCACAGGATCTCTAAGTAATAATTCACCAAATCCTTAGATAGTGTTTTACTAACAGATACTTCTCACCAACATATACATACATATATATATATATATAGAAACAAATTGTCATATTTAAAAATAATTTTAAAAACAAGGGAAACAAATTTTGATGTGACTGAATTAGATTAAAGAGGGCCATCTTTATTGACTATAATTGTCACATGGGTTACGAACAACAACCTCTGTCAATGAAACACTTTCACTTGTAGATTATTGTCTCTTTCTTTTAACTACAAGTGGGTCCTCACCTGGATTACCACATCGTATCCACTTCATCTCTCTCTCTCTCTCCCTCCCTCCCTAACATTATATACATATATTATAAATGTTATATTCGAATCCTATATATATATATATATTATAAATGCTGTATTCGAATCCGATCTTATTCATTTGATAGTGCGTAGATAAACGTTTCCTGTCCATAGATTCTAGACATATAAGTAAAACATTATCGGTTGTGTAGGGTTATGTATTTATTGATTATAACTTATTTGATCGATTGTTTCTCATAAACATATTATATGTATAAATATATGAATAATTAGGTTTGAAATAGTGTGAAGTATTTTGATTTGATGGTTTAATTATATATACATAACTTTTATCGAGAGAACAATTAAAAAAAAGGACGGAAAGGGGAGATAGAAACATAATAATAAGATAGATTGAATAAATTAACTTTCACGCCTAATAAAACGGTGCAAATATAGTGGACCAATAATAAATGCTTATTACGTAGGACACATTTTGCTACACATGAAATGATTCCTCCCTCTCCCCCTTTCCTATACTTGTAATTAATCCATTATTTATTCATTTTATTAATTACTATTTGGTTTTCCCCACTTGTAAATTTCTCTTCCTAGAATTACCAGTAAAATCTATTTATATGGTTTTTTAAAAATCTTAGATCTTTAGCTTTCAATATGTCATCTACTATATAGTATATGCTTTTAATCGTATCAAAGCTAAACAAATATTAATCGACAAACATACTTTATCCGGTTACATTCCAATATCTTTAATGCCAATATGAAATAACTTGAAATTATTTGGTATATTTACATCAAACCCTCGGATCTTGAATTACACGACTGAATCTTGAAATATATATACACTCTGCTATTAGTGAAGCTCTAATCATATCATGTAATCGATCACCAAACAGAAAGAGACCAAGGAAAAAAATCGGGTGATTTTTTTAATCTGCTACGAGATTATAAAAAAAAATGTAACAAGAGTGGAAAGAAGAATAAAAAAAAAAGATCATAGCTTAAGAGTCAAGTCGATGTTATTGAACTGATGATCTTCATGCATGCTCTTGAAATGTCCACCATTCTCAATCTTCGTAGCAATGCTACTAGTACCTCCTCCGGCGTGAATTTTCTCCGGCGAGATCATTCCGACCGTCGGTTTCTGGTGAATGTTTTGTCTGAATACATGACAGAAACTCGCCGTGTAATTGGCAGTTTGTCCGAAGAACGGCTTGTGAATGGTCGAATGAGCTTGAATCCCTAGCGTTGACCTGTTCGTTGACCGATGCAAAGGCAGTGAGGCCATGCTCGCGAATCTGGTCGCCGCGTGGCCAAACGCAAACGCGGAGGAAGAGGGAGAAGAAGAAGAAGAAGAAAAGGAGAGACCCATCTTGTAGTGTCCGCGTTTGGCGAGCGTGCGTTCGCGTTTATGAGCGTTTTGGTGGCCGCCGAGTGCTTGAGAGCTGTAGAACTTTCTCTGGCAGTAATTGCAAGAAAACACCCTCGGATCACTCTCGTTCGGATCATTCCCACCGCCTCGTTCTTCCGTCTTCGACTGGCGAAGCCCTGAGGTCTCGATCAACCCTAAAGAAGAACCGACCGGACCGAGTTTCAAAGAGCCCGGCCCTCGAGCTGGATCTTTGGACAAAAGGGTGAGACCGAGTTCAAGATCGCGATGACCCGAATCTTGATCTTGTTTCCCGATCGTTTCCATCTGGTGGTTATGTGAAGAGAGCTTTTGGGACTCTTTATCTCTATGTGTGTGTGTATATATAGATGTGGGAGTGGATATGGGGGAAACTAGGGAAGTGAGATGTGAATTGATGCAAACAAGTCTAAAGATGTCGATGTGGAGTGATCTATTTATGGAAGGACATTGCACCTTTTCTATAATTGCTATAGAAAAAAAAGGGGACACCTTTGATGTGTGCAAACTGACCTAAGATGCACAGCCACACTCATGTGTACCATGTTGGTATCAGTAGTGGTATATACTAGAAAGAGACACCGAACATGTACACTACCTATCATAATTTATTTTTATAAAAAAAAAAAATCATTTTCATTATATCACTATCACAAACAAAATAATCATTTTTCATTATTCATGTTAGGGGTCTAATTAATTATGTTACAAATGCAATAATTACGTGGCTCTCCTTTAACTAGAATATGCTTTTGGTTTTATAGTTTCGCCCTATTTGTGTTGTGCATCTTTATGCAGTGCCGTAGCTTTTTCTGCACCATTTTCGCAACAAGTGTAAAAAAAAAAACGGATTATGTAACAATTCATAATCGGAAAATATAGAGAGTTCATATAATAGTAAAATTTGTGTATGGTTTGGTTATTTATATTATGTAACAAGAATTGAATACAATTATACCTTTTTTATGTTCTATATATACATTATAGCCATAAACTTTAAATAATAAAAATCTTCAATAGTATATATATTCGAATTCAATCCAAGTAACAAAGAGATGAACATCAACATGCACGTTACTAGGACATTATACACATTTGATATGCTGGAGCAAATTAATGAGCTAAATCTTAAGATGAGATTAGTGTAGCTTTAATTATACAATCTTATATTTGGTCAGAGTTTCTATACCAATATAATATTTAATGAATGTTTAGTAAGAGTCTAATATAACAACACCAACACACATTGTCAAATACTATCTACAAATTAGAGAAAAAGAATATTTTTTTTTTTTTTAAAAAAAGAAGTTGTCTCTTTATGGAGTTAGGTGAGTTAGCACATTGGAGAGAGATTAAGAGGCCAATCAAATCTCCCCGACAATCCCTTTCTCTAGTTTCATATTCTTTCCTTTAATTAGCTGCAGTTAATGTCAACACACTTCTATTGACAAATATACACATCCTGTCTCCTGAATTAAGCCTTTGCTTATGGATACAATGCATCACATACATATAACCATAAATCATATGTATGTTTTAGTTTTACTTTGCTAATTTATTTGATATGGTATATTAGACTCTCGTTAATTACTAATTTGAAATAATTATTAATATAAAATATTACTAAACTGTAGTGAGTGCTATCAAATTGGCCTTTTTTTTTAATGCGGTTCTATTAGAGCGATTCAAATAATCTAATATAAATATTAAAAAAAAACCACATATAATATTTTATTTTATGTGGGTTTTTTTATTTAATATTTAAAAGGGTCTATTTCAAACTCCACGTCCCTTGGGAAGCAATCTTTTGGAATTTGACATTGAAAGTTCAACTTGTATTCCCTATGTGTGTATATATATTTGTTTTGTTCCTAAAGTTTCAGCAGAATTAGACTATTAGATGTGTTCCTGTTCAAAGAAAAATACTTATTTTCTATGTAATTAAACGCGATGACAAAATGCTGAAAATGTATTCGCTTGGTCCTACGACGAGCCCTCGAGTGTGTTAATAAATTACTCGCTAACTAAACCGAATCCATACGTTTCGAATTTAAAAAAAAAAAAAGAAAACGCCGATAGCAATAATAACAACTATGGAGATAAGGTGTATAATCATTAATCATTATATAAAAATAGGGTATAATCTAAATCAAAAGATTCTCAATGAGAAGAGTGTGAAACATTGATGTGGAAATGGTCCGAAAGGTGGTGGCGGGGCGGTGAAAGATGGCCGACATCTTCATAGGTATTTAAAGTCTGATTTTGAACCATATATCTTTTGTCAAATCTCATCTAACATATATATATATATATATATACATATATATGTAACGTAGAAAATAGTGTGGTATTTACGTTCTTATATTTAAAAAAAAAGAATGAGGGATTAATCCACCGGATTATCATTTCTCCTTTTTTATTTCAAAAGAAGTGGAAAGAAGGCGCTAGTGGAAGTGCTCGTGCATGGGGGTTAGTAGGCTATATAGAAAAGCACGACATAATAATTGTCCAAATGTTAGTCTATATACAAATGAAGAGATTACTACTTTTCTTTTTAAATAGTTTTATGTTTCTGTTTATTTAGTAACATTACAAGGTAACAAATATTCCAAAACAAAAAAAAAAATCATAGTAGAGACAAGAAGACACTTGAAAGGGTTTGGGAATTGGCGCCATTGGTTAGAGGATGAATGTTCACGAATTTTCTATCCATAGAAATAGAGATTTAACATGATCTTATAAAAGTGATAAGATTATGACCAGTATACGATGTTCGGTCCAAATAATTTTATATATATATTTTTTTACATAGTAACAAGGCGACAGCCACAAAAGACATACATGGGGGCCGGGGTAGGGTAAGCATTCACGTACATAGCACGAGAAATATGATGGTTTTCACTGTACGTGGGAATTGATGGATTGGTTTCGCATTTGTCTAATCAATCTCTCGACACATTATATCTTCTCCAAGATTACATTGTCGTCTCAACCTCTACCATAGTTTTTTTTTTAATTTAAAAAAAAAAAAGAAAAACATTCACGTTAACAATGATTTTAGACTAATGGTGAATGGGCCACGTAGGGATCAATTGTTATTCAGACAGACCCATGAACTTGTATCATGTCTAATCAAACATTCATAGACAAACCCTAATCAGTCATTTCCTACAGTCGGGGATTTAGATACTATACGGATCTCCTTACGCATACGTGTATATTGAAATTTTCTGCATTTTTTTTATGGGATCAAATCACTGGATAAAACGCTGTATACAAATTTTGGGTGATGGGTCTTCACAGACATTGATGGTATAGCAACAAGGTTCTTATGACAGAATATACGGTGCGAATACTCTGGGGGGATATAGCAGTGACACGCGACAAGAGGAGATAGATACGGGCCAGGGAGCGAGACACCGAGGGGTGCATATTGACATTGGCGAAGGGGACGGAGATGGAGGAGACGTGAGCCACAAGAACCAAAATCATGAACCTTACTTGGTTAGCCAGTAGATGAAGATGAGAAACGTGCATACAGCTGCAACAAGCGATAGAATGATGGTGTCCATTGATTTTCTCCTCTTTATCGCCGAGAGAATATGGTTCACCTGCATCCGTTTAAAGGTACCGAGTTTGAGATGTCGTAGCATTATGACAAGGGACAAGTCATTGTACTGAAAAAGAAAGAACAGAACTTGTTCTCTGGGTTTTGCTCAGATACACTGGTGAAGTGTTGTGAAATGTGAACTGACTACCGAAAATCTGATGGTTGTGAGAGAAAAGAAGAAATGGAAGCATTCATACCGTCGGGAGACGACTGCTAACGTTTCCTAGCTTTGAATTGATGCCTCCAAAAGTTGAACGTTGAAAAACGAGTGCACCAAGTGTTGCCTGAGCTTGAGAAATGACGCCATCCATCTGCGATGATGTAATATGGTTGGTAATATATTATATAGAACTCCTAAGGTAAAAGAGTTTATCTTATTCCTTAGCCTAGAATGACATAGAACTTGAAGAAAACCCTGATCCAAGCATGAATAAAAGGTATGAAATCAAATACACTACTGAAAGCCATGGTCCACTTACATGCCCTGTGTTGCGGTTAATTGATGTATGCTCCTTGAGCAGAGCTTGTTCTGTAGAGCCAACACCCTCTTCTAAGTCTAGCCGTGTCCGGTCAAACTCTCGGAAATCCTCGATAAGTGAAGCATGTTCTTGCTTTGCTCTAAGACTGGAGCGAAGTCGGTGAAACTCCTGAATTTCAAAACGAGCCAAACACTAGATTACACTACAGTACTAGGTCTACAACACAGGATAAGTTTCTTAACGGGTCCAAAAGAAAAGTCCAAACTGATGACAGAAATGACAGTCTATTCCATTTCAAAACACCCAGCTAAAGAACAATGTAGCTATCCAATTCTCAGATAGTAATGCTATCAACCAATTGTACAAGGCGAGAAATCTGGCAGTACCTGTGTCAGATCTTGAAGAATCTCCTGATGGCGAGTTAAGGTATGCGAGACCATTTCTGATCCACCTGATGAAACCCAAGCTTGCATCTGTGTGTTTACTTGTTGCAGCTGTCTTAAGAGCAAATCGATCCCAGCTTCAAGATCACTCTCTGCAGCATCTGACTTTGCTGAAACTTTTGATGAGATAAGTTTACGATATGAATGCATCTGCTCGTCTAGTTGAGCTTCAAGCTTTCTAGCCTGTTGTCACATGCAGAAACACAACCATTTTGCTTTAAACCATCACAACCGAAAACACCTAAACAACCAGATGCGTAAACATGGGATGAGGAGAGAATTCTTGAGAAATTCACGGGCTTTGTTCTACATCGTTGCACAAATGCGGAGGGCATGCCTTATAGCACCGTGATTTTCCCCTACATTACCAGCTCGAAATGAAACCAACGAGTAGAACTTAATCTCCTCTATGTGAAATTCATCCTTTCGTTCCTCTTTTTCGAAACAATAGCTTAGCACCTAGACCATATCCTCCACCAAACACCATATCTACAACATTGCAGTTAGATTGAACAGAACTATGTCCTCCAAGAAACCCACCGACACCAGAATTGGTCTCAATTCGGTTATCCAAACCGAACCCGGAAGAACCAAGCTCATATTCTATAACCCAAATCCTAAAAGTGATGCATTTTCAACCATCTCATCCTCAATAGAGTCATCAGCCTACTGGCTACGAATTAGGGCCCGAAACCGAACTTCCCGCAGATTCTCAACAACCAAACAAGAATCAAGGATACCAGAAATTCACCTGTTTGCGTAAAGCGTCCCAGGAGCTAGGCACATCCATGGTTCACCAAATCGGGTAAAACGTCCCCCTCTGGTTCTTCCGATACAATCCGACGACGATTCTCGCCGGATCAATTCCTCAGAGATTTGGTACCCGAGAAACAGAAAACGAGAGAGACAGAGAGGGGGAGAGAGGTGTAACGCGATCGGATCGAGAGGAGACGAAGGTTCGTTTGAAGACGCAGACAGATCTTCTGGCTGCTTCTTCAACGGCAAAATGTTGCGTAATCGGGAATTCAATGACCAAAATACACAGGTTCATGATCCTCTGTGTTTCACCCCACCGTAAGCTCTCTGCATCAATGACCAATACACAGGTTCATGAATCATGATCCTATATGTTATGTTGCTTTTTTTACTTTTTTGATAGTTCCAGATTATTTTTAATTCGAAAATAAATTTTTTATTTTCGTGTATCGGCCCATTCAAGCCCATTTATAACAATCCATTAAAGCCCAAAACTTATCTTCACTTCAATCGCGGAGCGCGCGACCAAAAGCCTTAACCTAACCTGAATCACCTTCCCCATCGGGTTTTTTTCTAAAATGCACTACTTGGAGCACATTAATTTCAGGTGTACACCTAAAAAACATAACGATTTAGCAAAAGTCTGGTTTGCCCTTAATAAAAATGGAAAAGACCAAATAACCTTGAATACGTAACCGTGTGAGAGAAGTCGCACGTGTAGGAATTAAAATCCCGTGAAAAAGTAAAAAAAGAGAGAAATTCAGAAGAAAAAGGGAAATTGAGGCATTTTTACTACAGTTATTTACACAGAACTTACAAAAATCGAGAAACCGCCGAAAGAGAGAAAGAAAACGCCGAGAGAGAGAGAGTTGTGAAATCGGTGAGGGAGAAATCGAAATCGAAAACTCAAGTGTGATTACCTCTGAAACGATGAGAATGCAAGGAGCTTCGTCGAGTGGAACCGCTGTTTCAACACGGTCGAGGTCGGCCGTCGGAAGAACCCAGACGCAGTCGCAGTCGGTGGCGGAGGGGGAGACATCAACAGGCTCAGAATCTTCCCGTGAAAGAGAAGTAAGAATTTTGAATTTGAGTTTGGATTTGAAGTTGAATTTGTGTAGGAATTAGGTTTGGGTTGTCATTTGTTGATCTTAGGTTGAAGAAGACAAAGTCCGAAATATTAGAGAGGGAAACAAAGAATCGTTAAAATTTTGGACGATTGTAACATAAAATTTGCAAATTGTGTGATACAAAATAACAAATAAGTAATTGTAGTGAATTAAGGTTTCGTTCAAAGTTTGATTTGGATTGATGTATGTTTGTAACTTCAAAATTGCAAGGTCGTAATCAGGAAGTGACAGATAAGTAATTGTAGTAATGTCAAATAAATTCGATGTAGAATGATGACATATTGTAACTTAAAAGTTGCAAGGTGTCTGATAGGAAGTGATAAATAAGTAATCGTAGTGAATTCAATTACGAATTCTGTTATATATTTGATGAACGTAAATGTTTTGTTGCAGATTGTTGATATACCCAAAGTTGAATTCTATTATGAATTTGACGATATGAACAAGATAACAGTGAAGGTACCGTCAAAATGTTTTCACGGTAGAAGCAGTGGAATTTCTACATAACCATATGACTGAGGAGGAGCTGAAATATTTCACGGAACAATCGCAATTCAGGCACATATTCCACATGAAAAAGAACCAGTCATTGAAGATGAGTTTAATGGTTGCACTCGTCAACCGAACGGTGAAGACGAAGAAAGATGCTGAGTTATAAATTCGATGTTGTTTGTTGTTTGTTGTGGTATGTGTAATTTGAACATGGTTTTTTTTTTGTGGTTTGTGAACTTGGAACATGGTTTGCTGTTTGTTGTGGTTTTTGAACCTCTGAATCATGTTGTGGTGTTGTTGTGGTTTGGAACGCGGTTTGCATTATTGTGTTAGTTCAGAGTTTCATAAGTCGAAATAAAGTAGTTGTGTGTTGAAAGTGACAAAAATAAAGTAGTTTTTATGCATATAATGATTCATATAAAAAAATGGGTGGAATTTGAAGTTAAATTAAAAAAGTCAACAAAAAAACAAGTAAAAGTCACTTTACTGACAGGTGGGTCCAGGGAAAGAAGTTGAAGCTGAAAAAAGACGGCATTTGTCGTATTATCGGCCAAAACCAACTATTTACAACGTTATTGCAACTACGTTACGACTCTAAACGACTATATTACGACATAATTACGACTTTTATTGGTCGTAATCGTGTAAAAATTCGTGAAATTTGACGAGTTTTACGTCGAGTGATGATGAAACCCTTGAAAATAAGTATTAGAAATAGATTCAAAGGCACGAATTAACAAAAGAAAGATTTGAAAAAAAAAATTACCAACTTGATTGAAAGTGTTCCTATATGTTTCTTAAACATATAGGAACACTTTGATCCAATCCTATATTATTGTATAAAAGTTTTTGAAATGTGACTTATAAGTCAATTTTCCTACTTACTTAGTCAGTATTCATCACTCCTTGCAGAAAACCCGGCAAATTTAACGACATTTTTGACATTTAGACCGAAAATCCAAAGTCGTAATTAAGTCATAATCGAGTCGCAATAAGTTGGTTATGGGCGATAATAAGACAAAACATGGCTTTTTGTCGAATGGCCACCAGTTGTCATCGAATGGCCACCAGTTGTCAGACTTTTGTTCCTTTTTTCGATTTTGCCTTTTTTTATTAAGCTTTTTTGTTATTTTTTTTAAAATTGGACATAGTCACGATGCATAGGTTTTCAAATGGTCGTAACATAGTCACGATGAAGTCGTTTACAAAAAGTCGTAACATAGTTACGATGAAGCCGTTTACAAAAAGTCATAACAGTTAACAAATGAAATATACATTCATGACAGGTTTTACATTTCATCTTCTAACTGCAAAACGATTTCCTTGTCTTTCTTCTTCCTCTTCTGTGACAGTGGCTCCTCTGAATCATATGGATTCACCCTCGATTTTCTTTTCTTTCCTCTTTTTTCCCCGGCACTCTTGATTCGATTCATGGTCGGTCGACCAACACCTCGTTCTCTTACAATATGAGGGTTCATTTTCATCTCCGCGACATGATCAGGAATAGTCCAATAGGAAATGGTCTTACCATTTTCATCATCTCCTTTCGAAAAGTGGTGTACAAGCTGAAAAATTTTCAGGCCCCTTTTTTTCAGGTGTACACCTGAAATTAATGTGCTCCAAGTAGTGCATTTTAGAAAAAACCCCTTCCCCATCTCCCTCGCGACAGGTATGTATGTATGCTCACTCTGTTTCCGCGACCAACTGGGGAACTCGACATCAATGTCGGACCCTACACACTCGAGATTGTGTTTTGTTTTACAGGGAAAGTTGCACAATTGAAGAGGAATCACATTGCTGAACATTTTTTTTTTGTTTCTAAAATGATGTCAGATTTTGTTTTCTCCGACAGTAAGAGGTCTCTTTGTTTGTCAAAAGAAGGAGGGCGTAGAGATGATGGCGGAAGAAGAGGCTAAACCATTGGCGTATATACCAGAGGTGATACTGAAGAAAAGGAAGAAAAGGGATGAGCTTGTTCTTCTCCGTAAGAAGCAACTTGAGTTGGGGAATAACGGTAAGAAGAAGCGGAAAGTTTCCAACATCAAACGACCTGAAGATTTGGTGCTTGAGTTTAGGGCTAAGGTATGTCTGAATGTTACACGATCGTTGTTTATTCTTTGCTTATTAGAATTTTTCCAATTTCACGCGATAATGCTCGTCTGATCTTTGATTTGTTTCTCTGGGTTTATCAGCTTGTTTGGAATTAACCTGAGTTTATGATCTTGCTTTAGGGTTTGTATTTGGAATTTACATTTTTCTAGACCTCTGGCATGATAAGCTTAGCTCGGCAGACTGTAAGCTTGCTAGAAAACGTCTGTCTTTCATATATTGATGTCTCCTTTGGACAAAATTGGATTATGTTATGTATTCCAGTTTCAACTCTTATAACACCTGTTGAATATCTGCTTACGACATGCATATAGCTGTCATTGATTTGCGTGGGCATGGGATGAGTGAAAGCAAAGCGACAGATCAATGAATTGCTTCTTCGAAATTGTCGATGGTTCACAGGGTTGAGTCTGGTTTTTGCTGTGTGTTGGACTGCTTCACAAATTGCGTATCATCTTTTGTGCTTTGTGGTTTGGGCGCTGTTTCACGTTTATGTTATGTTTTTTTTTTAATCTGTTAGGAACTGGATCTTGTTCGGCTGAAGCAAAGGATAAAGAAGCCAAAATCCTCACCTCTAAAACTGAAATCACACTTACTCTTCATCATACGCATACAAGGGTAATATGCATTTCTGAAATTTCACATTTTCCATGGGGTTCTTTGATTCTTGTATGTGTCCAGAATTTCCCCTCACACTAGTGATTTTCCCTTGTCAGCAAGAATGACATGCACCCTAAAACCAAGAAGGTTCTTTACAGCTTGGGATTAAGGAGTGTCTTCACTGGTGTGTTTGCTAAATCTAGTGATGGATTACTCCGGAAGTTGTTGAAGGTTCTGCCTTACGTGACTTTCGGGTACGAGGTTCTAATCATCTGTTCTTTCAATGCTAGTATTCTTTGTCAACAAAGTTTCTCTTTTTCTTTACGATTGTCTTGAAATATTGCTTTTTTTTTTTCTGGCTTTGTTGAAGATACCCGAATTTAAAGAATGTAACAGAACTCATATACAAGAAGGGCTATGCAAAAGTGGACAACAACCCAGTTCCTCTCACCGATAACATCATTATTGAACAGGTGCAGTTAGTTTGTCATTTGAAGTAGAATCTTCTTCTGCCGGATATCAGCTCTGCTTTTCAAGATCTTTCTAATCTTCTTCTGCCGGATATCAGCTCTGCTTTTCAAGATCTTTCTAATCTTCTTCTGCCGGATATCAGCTCTGCTTTTCAAGATCTTTCTAATCTTCTTCTGCCGGATATCAGCTCTGCTTTTCAAGATCTTTCTAATCTTCTTCTGCCGGATATCAGCTCTGCTTTTCAAGATCTTTCTAACTCGTCTTCGAATCGTACATGTGTGTGTGTGTGTGTCGTAGGCTCTAGGGAGATATGGAATCATCAGTATGGAAGACTTGGTGCATGAAATCTCGAAAGTCGGCCCACATTTCGTAGAGGTTATGAAATTTCTGGGACCCTTAAAACTCAGCAAGCCGGAGGGGGATTGCTTGCATGGGAGAAAACAGGTTTTCAGTGAAGGAGGCGATTCCGGTAACCGTGAAGATCAGATCAATGACCTGATCAGCAAGATGCATTAGATTCTTTCTTATGATAGAACACTTATAATCTGCATCTTATGTAAAGACATAAAGCACTTGCATGCTCTGATTGGATCTTGTCCGGAAATCAACACTCAAATAGAGTGGAACTGATGCATTTTTTTTTTCAATCGATCCATATAGTACACACATGTTGATACATAAACATAAGCTTCTGCTATATCAATGCTATATATAGAGAACACAAATCCACACAGCAAAACATATTTCCACACGTGAACCTTTTCTTGGTCAAATCTTTCAATCACCTCCTGAAACTCCTCTTCTCCTGTGGTGCGTCGTCTTCCTCAGGCAACTTCACTGCCGTGTAAGTTCCAGCACCGCACAAGGCTCCAAGAATCGGAGCTGTAAGATAAACCCATATGGCTCTGTAATTGTTTGCTGCAATAGCTGGTCCTAGCGTTCTTACAGGGTTCATCGAAGCAGAAGTTGCAGGCCTGGACAAACATCATGAAAACCCAGCACATGTTAAACGCAAACTGGAAAACATGGAAGAAACGAAACCTGGTAATGAATGATCCAGAGTGTTTTACCCGGCTATGAGTATATTCAGCATGACAGTTGCTCCGACCGCTATCCCTGCCAACTCTCCAACCTGTTAATTATACAGAAAAAAACAAGGCTTTGAGTTCAATCTTAATCGTTGTCTGGAGATTCCTCCACGTTTCACAAGATTCTTGCCCACGTGCTTTCAAACAGCTTAACATGTTCTGATATGATTGATCAGAGAATCGTGTATATATATATATATAGGGAGAGAGAGGAGGGTGAACTAACGGCTCTGGTGTCGGTGGCGACGGCAGTGACGACGAACATGAGGTTGAAGCTGATGATGAACTCCAAGGCGAAGGCTTGGCTGAGGCCCACCGTCGGCACCGTTACTCCTCCGTTCATCATCGGATGAAACACTCCTTTCAGCGCAAACGCCGCACACATCGACGCCATCACCTGAGCTCCTATGTACGCCGGCACCTTTTTTACATTTGCATATACATACATGTGTCACCACCATGTGCTGTTAATTAGATCAAGTTGTATTTAGGGTTTGTTATTGTTTTCTTTATATTTCAGTATAATAAAGCTAGTGACTGAGAGGCGGTGCATGAACTGTTGCGGTCCAAAACAACACAAAAAAAAGGATGTAATTTAATATTTGGGAAACCTTATTAAAAGACAAGTTCCTAGTCAGTCACTATCCAATACGGTGCAATTGTACGGTCTTACCATAACAAAAATCAACATCAATACATAACATGAGATTGTTTATAATAAAATTGGATAGAGAGAGAGAGAGAGAGAAGTCACGTGTTTCCAAGGGAAGTGTTTGAGGGCAGCGAAGGAGAGAGTGATGGCCGGGTTGAGATGGGCACCGGAGATATGTCCCGTCGATAATATAACGATCATAACCGCCAGACCGGCCGAGGCGGCGCATCCTATCAGCGTCTCCGCACCGTTCGTCTTCTGGTTCACTATCGCCGTCGCCGTTCCGGCGAATATCAGTATCATCGTCCCCACGAACTCAGCTCCCACCTAATTAATGAATTTCCATTTATATATATGATATTGTATATCGTTATACTTAAGTAGGTAATTATATACGGTCGATTCATACACAATATACGCACGGGTATGTATGCGCATCTATATGGTGGTTGAGATGTATGGAGATATATAGATATATATAGAACGAAATATTGATATAACAAAAAAGAGAGGGGATACGTATAAGACAGAAAAGCGATCGAACCTTACGGTAGAGAGAGACGGGAGGGGGAGGGAGAGAGCAAGAGACAGGAGGGAGTCTACCATCTTCGAGGGCCCATTCTTTGTCAACGCTGAAACATCTGCAGCTCTTGAGGAGTGATTTCGGTGTATATCTTCCGTTGTTATTCCCATTATACCCCTTTAACCCTCCGAACAGCGGAGCTCCCGGTGTCCCTGGCGTCGCCGGAGTCGAGGGCATTGACGGAATTTCCTCGTGCTCCATCGATATGGATCTCGGGGAGAGAGAGAGAGGGATCTAGAGAGAGAAGGGTTGTGTTCTGATGTGGGTTTTGTCTTGATGGGTGAGGAGTGTCCGTAGTTATGTCGGGTATTTATAGGGTGAAGTACAGAGAGAGTTGACTTGTGTGTGACTGCATGTGAAGATCCCAAAGAGATCATTAAACTAATATTCTCTTCATGTTTTTTTTCCTCAGTGGGTTGGTGATACATTAACATCCTAAGACAGTACCATGATACGTTAAAAGACGCGATACAATTTTTTTTTTTATCTCTATTTCACATTAATCATTTTTTTTAATTTGTAACGTGAATGTTAGGGCCATGTATACGAAGGGTAAATTCCCGAAACGTACCTGTTAATATGTGTAATATATATATATATATATATATATACACGCAGTATTTTCGATCAATGATATGGGTGTTAAAATATTGAAAAAGTATAAGCAAAAGTGGAGAGGTGTGGGAGACTGAAGGGGGAAACATGATCGATGTATCCGTATAGAGATGCTTGTAAAGAAGCTTTTTGCCATGGACGATGAATCATTGACTATATATATATATGTAATTATATATATTACATCAGTATATGTACATGTATATATATGATGTTTGTGTTTCTTCATGATATGTTGAACGAAATAATAAGGTGGATATCATGACGAACATATCTTATGATTTCTCGTCAAGTGATGTGATAATCTGCTGATTTTTTATTTTTTATATTTTGAAATACCATAGTCAATATATAGTAGAACCATCCCAAATTTAAAAATAAATGATCAGCGGCATCTCTTTTTTTTTTTGGTTGGTTGTTTAAATACATAAAGCTCAATGTGCAGAAGAATCTTTGATGACGCGTCATTAGTGTTAATTAAGCATTAATTAACACTACTTTGTCCTCATCTCCCCCACCAGCGCCACCACGAGAAGCATCATTAGCGTTTTCTTTTTACGACTATTACAACTGAGATTATGTTCCTAATTAATATATATATATATATATATATATATATATATATATATGAAGCATCATTGGCAAAACAGATTCATAAAATCAATTAATGGGGTTATCACTTGATTACATAATTAAAAGTAAAGTAACCATGAACCTTCGTTGGAAAAGAAGTGGCGTGAGGATGAGAGAAGAGAAGGTTGTTGAACCAAGAACCAAAGCAAGAGCAATCCCAAATCAATCCCCTTTTTATCATTCTTAAATTAATTTAGCTTTCTAAAATTTTATAATTATTCCTCCGTTATAACCAAGAACTTGCATATTGCAATTTCAAATTCTTCCGGTATCACTACTACAAAACACGGAAAAAATAACGCAAAGGATGACACAAAATTTATGTCACTAAAATGGTGACGCAAATAGTAACACAATATTTTCGTCACTAATTATATATATATATATATATATATATATATATATATATGAAGCATCATTGGCAAAACAGATTCATAAAATCAATTAATGGGGTTATCACTTGATTACATAATTAAAAGTAAAGTAACCATGAACCTTCGTTGGAAAAGAAGTGGCGTGAGGATGAGAGAAGAGAAGGTTGTTGAACCAAGAACCAAAGCAAGAGCAATCCCAAATCAATCCCCTTTTTATCATTCTTAAATTAATTTAGCTTTCTAAAATTTTATAATTATTCCTCCGTTATAACCAAGAACTTGCATATTGCAATTTCAAATTCTTCCGGTATCACTACTACAAAACACGGAAAAAATAACGCAAAGGATGACACAAAATTTATGTCACTAAAATGGTGACGCAAATAGTAACACAATATTTTCGTCACTAATGTGTCACTAAATAGTAATGCAATAGTGACAACTAATTGCGTCAGTAAGGAACAAAATGACGCAAAATTTGCGTCATTTAAAAAGATGACGAAGGGTGAGGCAAATAATTGCGTCACCTTTTGATGACGCAACTTAGTCACCCTTGGTGACACAATTGCATCACTATACTTGTATTTATATATAAATATATATATATATATCAAAATATGAATATATATATATATAAACGTATATTTATGTATATTTGTATGTATTTATATGTACAAATATATATTATATATATAAACATATATATTTTGTGTATGTATATATATGTACAAACATATACGTATATATATTTGTACGTATAAATATTTATATATGCATATGTATTAATGTTGAAATGTATCAAAAGTTTAACTTGAAGCACTTGGTTGTTTGTCAATTGAAACTCTAAAGTTAAGCGTGTTTGTGTTGGAGTAGTGGAAAAATGAGTGACTTTAGAAAGTGGATGTCGGGGTTTCAATTTCAGAATTTCTTATTCGGTTTAAGATCGCGGTTGAAGGTTAGAAATCGGGATTAGAGTATATAATTGAGTTCGAAATAAAAAAAAATTGGATCGAAAATACGTTTTAGTGATGCAATATTTGTATCACCTTTTGCGTCACTAAATGGTAACGTAATTGCGTCATCTTAGGGTGACCCAATTGCGTCACCAAATAATAACGCAAAAATTAAGTCACTATTGCGTCACCAAAGTTGATGACGAAATCTGAATTGGTGACGATATTGCGTCACTTTTTAAAAATGATGACGCAAATATATAAAAGAGTGACGCAAAAATTACGTAACCCTTTTTCTGTTTCTGTTTTTTTGTAGTGTATATTCTATTAAAATCTATAGAAGATATAAGAAACTACAAAGACATGACTCGTCCTATATATATATATGTCTGATGATTTCGGATTGTGAGTTTGATTTTGTTAAGAGAAATATGCATTTCTTAAAAAGATTTTCGTTTTATACATAAACAAAAAATTTTCGTTTTCAAATCTACTTGTATGCTTGATACAGATTTAGTTTAAATTTAGTTAATTTAATTTAACAAAAAATAATCGATGATTCGTTTGGTTTGATACAGATGAGAAGCTTTGCCTGTATTTTTTTATATGATTAACGTGGAAAAATAATAATTAATTTAAAAAAACTATCCCACCTGAACATTATAAGGTTATCCAAAATTAGATACTAAAATAATATATATAAGATAATGTATCCGGAAATTATGAAAGCTCTGTTTGTTTTTTTTTTTTTGGTTGGCGGTATGATGTGAATTCTAAGCCAATGCATGAATATATGCTTCTATAGACTTTATACAACAACATCTCGTATTAGACTTTTATGTGGTCTCAATTTTGAGACATAGACCTCTATATATCGTCTCGGAATTTATACCTACCCATGCTAAGATTACCACACTGTTTAAGAATCATAAAACTTATCACATACGTACATACATACATACATACATGCATGCACGTATGCATGCATGCATGCATGGATATTTATATATGAAAATACCAAAATTCTCCTTATATAGTAGTAAGATAAATCCATTTTCGTTAATTCGTAATCTTAATACGTTAATTTGTTTTTAACAGTCTAAGTTTGCTGTGAGATAAAAATGAAGAAAATCGTCATATTTTTCTCCATTATTTTCCTCAAAGTCAAATGTTCAGTGAATTGAGTTGTGTATTATGTTGGAGCTGAAGGAACAATGATGGCCGTAGAAAAATATGGCGAAGAGACTGTTTGTTCTAAAGTAAGACGTCACATCGCTTGTTAGTGAAAAACTGTTTTAATCACACTAATTATTCCCTTTCATATTTGGACTTTATGATGAGAGGTAAATATATATTTCATTAATACCCTTATTATATATTGAATCATTTTAGTTTGCAAATATTGTATATTGCATGATGAATCAAAACTAATAATTTAACCAAAATAATCTATTATTGTACACATTTAAAATAGATTAAATGTATTATTGGCTTGAATTATAATATCATCACCATTTGCTTATTTTATAATGCTTTCATGATGTATGTATGTATGTATGGATGTTTGCCAAGGGCAGCTAGGGAACAGTGGCATAATAATGATGAATGAATATTGAAGGAGATGTTTCAAGAATAAAGGGAGTCTATAGAAAAATGTAGGGTAATGAATATCGCAAAGGTCAGTCCAATATAATTTTGTCCCTCACTAATTGTGGCTACCATGGATCGGTCAACTTTATTCCATTTTATTTATTTTCTTTCTTCTATTTTTTTTTATATTTTGCTTTTACAATAGCTGGCCACACATCACTGTGGTTGGTTGAGTCTTATTTTGTCTTCTTTCTCTTTTTTCCCCTCATTTACTTCTCTTTCTTATAAATTGATTATATTCATATTTTTTAAAGTTTCATATTTGTATAGTGTATATATTCTAAAAATCAAGGCAGTAGAAAAATACGTCTATATTTGAATGGGAAATAATCTATTTTTTTTGTTTTAAATTTTAATATGAAATAATAAAAAAAGTTAAATTAAAATAACGTGAAAATCAATTTTTTTTAATGGAAACAGTATTAAATCAATCCGAGTAGAATTTGAAATAAATTATGATATAATAATTTTATAATTAAAAATTTTATTCGAAGTTGGAATCTAAAATATTAATTTTCAAAATTTTTTGTATATTTTTGAAAACTAATGTAGATAAGTTTGTGTATTACACTAAATTCAAGATTGTTTAATAGGATTATAATATCACACAAACCGCCACACATTGCGATTGCACAATGTTTAGAATCAAGATGCAATACGGTCATGCAAGTTTTAAGATCAATTCTAAAAATAATTAAATATTAAAATAACGTCCTTTAATTATAATTAGTTGAAGATGGCTCCTGTTAATTAAAAATTTAGAGGGAAACAAAGTCAGATTATTTTATTAATTACTGAGGTCGATTGGAACAAAACAAAAGTCACTTCCAACTCATTAGGGATTTGAATCCATTTCGAACCACACAATTAAAGTTAGCATCAAAAGTTGAGTCAGTTTTTTTTTTTTTGGGGGGGTCATTATTGGACTTAGAAATTTATATTAATCAATTTATTTTTTCCAATATAGAAATTTTTATTTCATTCCGAACACATATAATGATTTGCCTTGGCATTTGTATTTTCACATATTTTTTTTGTTAAAAAAGTATTTTCACATCTTTATGCAAACGATCTATGCATTTATCAATTAAAATCTCAATTGCTGAAGTTTATAGCTTTTCTGCCAACAAGAAATACATCCAATCAAGAGTGTATATCTTATTTTGCTATATATATATTGATAGAGATATAAAATGGACAACATTGATAATGCAACCAGTTAAAAATAATCTTATTTTGCTATTTTGACTTCAATGTATATTTTTTTTTCTAACTGTGATCCTATATACTATAAGCTATATGACCAGAAATCTAATTTTGGTCATATTTGGTCATATTGATCATAATATTAAATTGACGACAATCATATTTATTTATTATATTTATATTTTATATATCTCATTAATTATTTGATAATGGACACTTTGAATCGGTGGGATCCAATTGACACATAGGGAGAGAACATAAGATAATTGTTTTTTTTTTTACCACGATCAAAACATTAAGAAGATTAATTGAGCCGATAATGGGCCAGACAGATTCTGTGAGCTTCTATTGAGTATTTTACACTTGGGCCGTGGGAAAAACAAAATAAAATCCATTTCCCCATCATCCTCTCCCCCCCCCCCCCCCCC
>NW_010965372.1:5376402-5407715 GCF_000463585.1 Tarenaya hassleriana | reverse complement strand
CCCCCCCCCCCCCCCCCCCGACGATCAGAAGTCAGAACAATAAACCACCACATCCTCTGAAAACCCTAGCTTCTTCGCCTTCTCCAGAATTTCCCGTCAAGTTCCCTCTGATTTCCAGGTTTGAAACATGGCTGTGAACGCCTCTCTCTCTCTCTCTCTCTCTCTCTCTCTGTATACACACACGCACACATACACACTACTTAGATATGTGATTGTCGGTGTGTATGGTTCTTTCACTGGAAATGATAATGCATGTCTATTATTATACTTGTACCTTCGGTTTTATATGCTATCTACAAATTGAGTGTTGCATGAGTGCATATCCGTTATCAGACTGTACTTAATTTCGTGTAAGTTCTGCTTGGAACCATTACATTCTTCCATTTGATAATGCATGTTATCAATCCCTATGGGAACCATTTGAAGTTCTTTGGATTTAGCCTACCAATCGTATGTGTATGCTGATCTTGCTTGTACCTACAGTTTTCTCCACAGACTGAGCGTTTCATGAGTGCTAATGTACATAATTTCTGCTTGGCATTAGGACATTGTTGATATCGAAGTCAAACTTTCTGTGGTTATAGAATGCTGAGACTAGTTTTTCGTTTACTGGTACCATGAAGGCATGAATTAATTTTGTCGATTGCTTATGTTAATTCTTGTGAGGTAGACTTTCCGTCTCAAGAGATTCCTAAACTGTGTTTCCAGGTCAGCTGAGCTAAGATGGATACCGATTCTGATGTCGAGTCAGAGATTAGCGAGTCAGAGATTGATGAGTACTCTGAGAAGCCATATAAACTTCTACAGAGTGGGAAATTCAAAGTTAAGGTGAATGGAACTCTGCGATGCCCGTTTTGTTCGGGCAAGAAAAAGCAAGATTACAAGTACAAGGAGTTGTTTGCTCATGCTTCTGGTGTTGCCAGAGGATCTGCCAACAGAAGTGCAAAGCAAAAGGCTAATCATCTTGCTTTGGCAAACTACCTGGAGAAAGATCTAGCTGGTGATGCGGAACGTCTTCCATGCCCTCCAGTTCCTCTGTCTAAGCAATTAGAGCCAAAACCGGGTGATATTTACGTCTGGCCATGGATGGGGATAGTTGTCAACCCAGTAAATAGATCAGATGATAAGGAGTCTTTGCTTGACTCAGGATATTGGTTGAAGAGGCTTTCTAAGTTCACGCCTCTTGGGGTGGAATCCTTCTGGAATGAACAGGATTCTGAAGTTGATGTTATTGTGAAGTTCAATAGAGACTGGAACGGGTTTGTAAATGCCACAGAGTTTGAAAAGGAGTTTGAAACTGAGCGATGCGGCAAAAAGGATTTGGCCGTGAAGAGAGGGGATTTTGGTTCCAAGGGCTATGGGTGGGTTGCACGTGCAGATGATTACAAATCTTCTGGGCCCATAGGGGAATACCTTTCAAAGGAGGGAAAGCTGAGCACAATTTCTGATATCGTCGAGGAAGCACTGCAGGATAGAAACAGTGTACTGGAAAGTCTAACAACTAAAATTGCCTTGACAAATGAGGATCTCAACAAACTCCAGTACAAATATGATGTGGAGGCAATGTCACTAAGTCGGGTGCTCCAAGAGAAAGACAATCTGCATGGAATTTTTTTGATAGGTTTGCAACAAGTTTCTGTTTTCTTTGTGCATTGGAAATATAGGCATGATTCATCAATCTCTCATGTGAAGTAGTTTTGTCCATGTAGGAACTTGAGCTTTTAGAAACTTTTAATGGGGATGAATAAAACATCTTAGCTCCTTTAACGTTTACAACCCAAAATCATTAGGTCTATGTGTTAAGTTTTTTCATTTTTGTTCTCCCTTTCAGAAAGAAAGAAGATGCAGAAGATCTCACGTGACAATATCCAGAGAATCCTCGCAGAAAAGGAGAGGTTGAGCGATGAGCTGGAGGAGAAAATGAGGAAGCTCAAGGGCTGGAGCAGAGAGCTGGAGAAAAAAGAAGCTCTAACTGAAATTGAGAGGAAGAAACTCGAAGAAGACAAGAAGAAGGCAATATTTTGTAGTCCTTTGAAACTTTAATCTACTAGCAATGATCTATATGTGCATATGTCTGTATATGCGTATTTTAGGTTCCTAACGGTATTTATGTCTTGTTTTGTTGTGGCAGAGCGATATAATGAACTGCTCGCTTCAGTTAGCTTCCCAGGAGCAGAAGAGGGCTGACGAGAATGTTTTGAGACTTGTAAATGAACATAAGGTGTGTTATATATTTCACAGCTCGAATCAGATTCTTGCATATGTGGATGGAGTTCTAGAAAACAAGTTCCTTTATCTGTGTTTAATCTTGGAATTCTTTTCTTTTTAAATTCCAGAGGCAAAAAGAAGAGGCCCTGAAAAAAATTCTTGAGCTTGAGAAGCAGCTAGACACCAAGCAGAAACTTGAGATGGAGATTCAAGAGCTGAAAGGGAAATTACAAGTCATGAAGCATCTTGAGGATCAAGATGATGAAGCAGTGAAACAGAAAATGAAAGAAATGAATGAAGAATTGGAGGAAAAAAAATCTGAGCTAGAAGACATGGAGCTCATGAATACACACCTCATGACTAAAGAACGTCAAAGTAATGACGAGATACAAGTTGCGAGGAAAGCATTGATAGCGGTATATATCTTCTTCTTGCATGCTCTAACTACAGTCAATCAACTGCCAGTTGAACTCAATGACACTTGCAGATTCTTACCATTACATTTTGTCTATTAATTACCATACTGATTGTGGCAACCATGTCGTTGAATCTTAGCTGCAAGTGTTTAGTCTTTTTGCTTGTGTCCGTACTCAATAAGGGGCTCTCCATGTGAATAGAGTCATTTAATTTCTTCTCTTTCATACAGGGTTTGCCAGAATTGTTGGGTAACGGTACAAATATCGGGGTAAAGAGAATGGGAGAGATTGACGACAAGCCCTTCCAAGTCGTGTGCAAACAGAGGTTCCCTCCTGAAGAAGCTGTGATACAGGCTGCCACGCTTTGCTCACAATGGCAGGAAAACCTCAAAGATCCAGCATGGCATCCGTTTAAAATCACCACTTATGGGGGAAAAGCCACGGTTCGTTTTTCTCCCAATGTTCCACCACTTGCATTATTTCCCCGTGTCTCTGCCACATTCTGTACTGTCATTAGCTTGCTGAGTTGGCATCCTGCAGGTGCATTCTTCGAGAGCAGTTTGATCGGAAAAAAAAAATTAGATTCTGTTTAACATATTATTGTTGATTAGAAACCTGTAACAGAGTAATAGAAGAAGAGGATAAACAATGCAGGAGGTACATTTCTGAATCGGTAGTATGGATGATGGTGTGTCAATGCAGGAGGTGGCAGATGAAGAAGACGAGAAGCTCAAGAAGCTTAAAGAGGAATGGGGAGAAGAGGTACAGAATGCAGTTAAGACGGCACTTGAGGAGCTTAACGAGTATAATGGAAGCGGAAGGTATGTTGTACCAGAGCTTTGGAATTTCAAAGAAGGACGAAAAGCGACGTTAAAGGAAGTGATTGCATACATCGCGAACAGCATCAAAAATCTTAAGAGGAAGAGAAATTGAGGGTACGCTTTTCGTTCTCCATTAGTTGATCCATCTGCATCATATGGACATACTTTGATGGTAGGAATGGATATAGTTCATCTCAACCAATAGGATGGTAGGAATGATCCATTTCATGATTTGTGCTTCCGGATTTCGCTCAACTTGCCAGATTGACACCCATGGATGATGAAATAGTCGGACAAATAATAATCCAACACAATTTCGGATACATACATACATATATATATATGGTGTGAAGTATGATCTGAAGTTTATCACCATCATATCATAGCCTGGTGTTTCTCTGATGCAGGGTTTGGATGGATAAAGAAGAAGAAAAGAGGACGGATTTCTGTCCTAAGATATGCCTGAACTAGGCATTGTGTTTACTCTTAGACTCTATGTTTTGTATATTCTGATCAGATGTAGTGGGAGGGCATTTGTATCCTTCACTAACATGAATCTTACTCATTATCCTATGTATCTAATTTATGGATGTTTTTGTCCAGTCTTTGCAGTTGTATGATAATTATCGTTGTTATGCTTAGAATATATTCAACTACATATGATATGTGCACCATTTTTTTGGGGATTTTTTTTAGAAAAATATTATGGTTTATAATTTGTGGGTTTGGTATGCTGACATAATTTTTATTTACTTTTGCATATTTCTATTTCTACTTAGTAGCACTATCTTAAAATTAAAATGATTCTCTTATAAGAGAAAATGTGAGCCCTATAAATAATTGGGGGTGAAAAGGAAACTCGAAATTTTGTGGGAAACGGAACGGAAACAAATTCAACCAAAGAAAGATTCAAGAAAATTTTAATTTTAAAAAACGGGGGGCTAAAAAGAGGTGAAAAAAAAATCCATTTCTTAACGTCCTCTTCTTCCCCGCCACGACCTTCAATAAACCACCACATCCCCTGAAAACCCTAGCCTCGCCTTCTCCAGAACTTTCCATCTCCTTCGCTCTGATCCCCAGGTTCGTATCATCGCCACGAACGCCTTTGTCTCTCCCTAACTCTCTCTCTCTCTCTCTCTATATATATATGTATATATACACGTACGTAGATATGTGATTGTCGATGTGTATGATTCTTCACGCGTGTGAATATGTGCTTGAGCACGCGGGATTTGATATGTGTTTATGATCGGTTTCGTCGAATCGAGTGTGAGATAAGGGATTTCCATGCGATTTATGATTCGGATTTGGTGATTGTGGTGTTGATCATTGGTGTTGGATTATCCGCAGATAAGCAGAAACCGGATCGGGTATTGAATTAGATCCGTTCTAGGGTGTCGATTTCTTCCGTCTTCATCGTCATCCAGATGCTGGTGAACTTTGTAGCCCGAAACATTTTCGACCATCGGCAGAGTGATGTCGCTTCTTCCGAAGGACGACTCGGTCCAGATTTGTGAGGTCTGGAACGACAATCTGGAAGAGGAGTTCGCTCTGATTCGACAAATCGTAGATGATTTCCCGTACGTCTCCATGGACACGGAGTTCCCGGGAATAGTCTGCAGATCGGTAGGGATCTTCAAGACAAGCAATGATTACCATTACGAGACCTTGAAGTTGAACGTGAACATGTTGAAGCTGATTCAAATCGGACTCACCTTTTCCGACGAGAATGGCAACCTCCCGACCTGTGGAACGGACAAGCACTGCATCTGGCAGTTCAATTTACGGGAATTCGATCCCAACTCCGACATCTACTCCCAAGATTCCATCGAGCTTCTTCGCCAGTCAGGCATCGATTTCACAAAGAACAACGAGAATGGCATCGACTCTGGGAGATTCGCCGAGCTCTTGATATCATCAGGGTTAGTACTCAACGAGGACATCCAATGGGTGACATTCCACAGTGGGTACGATTTCGGGTTGCTGAAGCTCCTGACAAATCGGAATCTGCCCGAGATGCAATCAGGATTCTTCAAGCTGATCAACATGTATTTCCCGATTCTTTACGACATCAAACACCTGATGAGGTTCTGCAACAGCCTCCACGGCGGACTGAACAAGCTCGCCGAGCTTCTGGAGGTAGAACGTGTCGGGGTCTGTCACCAAGCTGGTTCAGATAGTTTGCTCACTCTACGTTCTTACAGGAAGCTGAAGGAGAACTTCTTCATTGGTTGTCTGAAGAAGTATTCTGGGGTTTTGTACGGCTTAGGAGTTGATAATGGACATTTTGCTCACTCAAATCAAATTTGAAAAAAAAAATAGAGGAATCTTTCTTTAGAGCCTCTACATAATTGAATGAAATTAATGAATTGAAAGAAAGAAATATATGATTGATTGATCACAAGCAAGCTTCAAAGTTTGAAATCTGTTCTTCTGCCTGCTAATCTTGTTCTGAATTTACATAATTGAATGGAATAGGGAATTTTGCCAAAGTAAAAAACTACATAACTCCTAAAATTAATTTAAAAAAAGGAAAAGAAAATGACCTAAAAGCCCCCCTTCTAGGGTTTAAGGTCCCTCTATAAAATCGCCGCTTCGTCTCTAATTTTATCTCTTGTTCGCTGCAGCTACCAAGCCGACGAGGTGAGTCTTGTCTAATCGTAGTATCTCTTTCGCCTCTCCCAACTTGCTTGTTTCGCGCGGTTTCGATCTGGTTTTGGTATCCGTATGATTTTGATTTAGAAGCATCTTCCTGCGTCTGATCTGCTTCTTCTTTACAGAGAGGGAGAGAGAATTCTGATCTTCAAAGGTCTTTCGAAGAGAATGTCTGGGTATGTGTATTTCGTATTGTAGCCCCTTTGTTTCTTGTTCCCTTGTCAGTCTACTGATTTGTTTATTTTATGGTTTGTCCGATAAGTTGTGCTTCTTTCCTGTGTTATCTGCGTGCAAAGAATTTACCTGCTTTGTCATGTTGTTGTTCAATGATATTGTTTCGTAGGGTTTTAATTTTTATCAATGGGTTCGGTTGAACTTCCAAGCTTTGGGCCCTGATTCTTGTTCATATATCCTCGCACAAACTCTACCTTGTATCATGTGTCATACTTCTCTTTGATGATTGAGGTTTTTATGTTCGGCGAAGATCCGTATTTTGATTCGGTTCATTCATATTGTTGATTTTACTAATATTGGTGATTGCACTATGTTTTTTAATGCTTGATGATTCCTGTGTGCTCATCTTCCAAAATTAAGTTTTGTGTATCTACAGCACCCCACCAGGTGGGGACTCGAACTGGATTGGTCCTTTATATCTACAATGTGGAGATCTGCCCTAATATTACCTTGAACAATGTCAATGTGGATATTTTAGTTGCGTTTCTCTGAGAATGTATAGTTTTGGTTGTGCAGTGATGAGGCTGCTCCCGCTGTTACCCCAGTTGCTGAGGCAGCTGCCATCCCTGAGGACATGGACCTCATGACTGCATTGGAGCTGACCCTTAGGAAGGCACGTGCTCATGGTGGTCTGACCCGTGGTCTTCATGAATGCGCCAAGCTCATCGAGAAGCGTGTCGCTCAGCTGTGTGTGTTGGCTGAAAGCTGTGACCAGCCCGACTATGTCAAGCTGGTCAAAGCTCTTTGTGCTGACCATAACATTAACTTGCTCACTGTTCCAGATGCCAAGACCCTTGGTGAATGGGCTGGTGTAAGTCCTTTATTTCAGATTTCTGTTTAGTAAATATGGATTACCCTTGTCATATGGTGATGTGTTTGGGTGGTTCTTATACTCATCTCTTCTCCCCTTGGAAGTGACCAAATTTTTTATGTGGGGTTATGTTTTTGTAACTGTGTCTGCAGCTCTGCAAGATTGATTCTGAGGGCAAAGCCAGGAAAGTTGTTGGATGCTCCTGTGTTGTGGTAAAGGTACGATCTTTACACTCCTAACCGCCTTTCTCATGGGATAATGTCTTGTTTTTTTTTTTCAATGTGAGGATCTCCTGTTCTTTGTGCCATTTCAAAGCCGAATTTTACTTTGGCTAATCGTCTTTCAGGACTATGGTGAGGAGACAACTGCCCTCAACGTAGTGAGGAAGCACCTAGAGTCTCACTAAATCAGGGAGGAAGCATTCCATGTCGAATTCGGATAATGGTTATATGACAATGGAGATGCTTTTTTCTTGGTTGTGGCCCTTTATCTTCCTCTTGTTTACTTGGTTTCAATCTTTGATCCGTAGTGGACGTTTCTGAGATTTTGTCTGGAACCAGATTTTTTGTGTTAATGCTACTCTTTCCTCAAGACCCATCAGACAGCCTTTTTTTTGTTCCTAAAGTTGAATGCTTTGTTTGCTCGTCTTAAAGCTGAAATCTTTGCCAATTCGTATAATTTTGTTTTACTCAAAGGTTGAGACGTCCATTTAGGAGCTGTTCTCGCACGTGCAAGGCTATAAAATGGCAGAAAATCTGGTAAAGTGTTTTTGGAAGTCATAGATTTTCCCACGTTTTAGCAAACGTTTATCGAAGTTTTTGGGATGATACACTTGTTTACGTAACAGTCAGGCCATTGAAATCCCAACATCGAGATTCCAAACACGAATGGACCTGGCGATGATGATGATGTGGTTCACAATGGTGAAACTCCATGTTTTTGTTTACATTGAGGTCTCCACTTACATTTGTTTAGAGGGTAACAAAAAAATCTTTCAACTTTTTTTTTTGGTAAAAAAAAAATCTTGTAACTTTTCGCGGAAAGATTGTATTTTTCAGTGTAGTAGATTAAAAACTAAACGATTTTTTTCTTTTTGGACCAGTGGAAATTCAAATTATAAATAATTCTTTGATAATTCATGTTGCACGGTTGTGAAAATAAGGGTTAGTTGATTATGGAAACAAAATAATGGTTTTAAGAATTTCCATACTAGAATTACCATATCATCCAATGCCATAAATTATCTACATAGAGCTAAAACGACCTACCGGTTTGTTTTAATTAGATATTTTTTTAATAAAATTTTAATTTTTAAGATATTTAATAGAAAATCACAACTTTTTTAATTATCTTATACAAAGTTATAATTTTTTTGTTACAAAATAAAATAATAATTTATTGAATTTTTGTTTGGACATCGTCTGTTGATAATTTTTGTTTTTCTTCGGCATTTCCATGTGAATTGTTTGCATGCTTAACACCTCGCTAAAACCCCAGAAAAGCGGAAAGCTCTCGCCTTTCTTGCCATTGACCACGAGATTACGAGTGCGCGATTCTTCCTAAAACGCTGTCTTGCCAATAGGTTCCTGTGAAACCGCAGTCCGACGATGTTGTCTTGTTTTCTAGGGTTTTGCAGCTGAGATTCCGTGAGAAAAATGGGTTCTTTTGGTGCGGAGAGCGAACTTGCTCAGACACTCGTCGAGGCTGGGAATAGCCTTCTCAACCCTCCGCCTTCAACCGATGGGCTTCTCACTCTCCTCGATGTATTGATTCTCTCCCCGACAGTCCCTTTTGATTTCTGTTCTTCATTTCAGACTAATGGGTTTTGTTGCTTCGCCATCTTATAACTTTTGGTGAAATTTCTTGTTGGGGTGTTTAACAATATGGGATTAGGGTTCGTTTCTCTCTGTAATTTTGGCGTTTTCTGCTTTTGGATGAGTGTTTGGTAAAAATTGTCGTCTATGGGATGGGTTGTATCACTGTTAGGTAATGGATTTGTAGTTCCTAGTTTCCCTCTAGGTTTTTCTGGGACATTGTGAGGCGTTGAATTTGTTTATCTGGTAAAGTTGGTAGATTTCAGGATTTTAGCAAGCTTGGTTATGTGGGAATGTGATTCTTTCTGTTGCTTTGTTGTTAAACCATTTGAGCTCTGTGCATCTCTTTGTAGGAAATTGAGAGTTTGCTCTCAAATGTCGAGCAAGACCCTCCAATCTCTATGCAAGATGCCTTACTTCCTTCAATGAAGGCTTTGATTTCTGTTGACCTCTTGAGACACCCTGACCCTGATGTCAGGGTTTCAGTTGTGTCGTGTTTAACCGAAATCACAAGGATAACTGCTCCAGAGGCCCCTTACGATGATGACCAAATGAAGGTAAAACATCCAAGCCTGTGATTAACACTACGACTCTGTTTTCGTACCTTTACAGGCTCTCTCTAGATGTGCCCTTATGCATTATTCTGGTTTGACTCTTTGGTTTGCAGGAGATCTTTAAGCTGACGGTAGAAGCTTTTGGAAAGTTGGCTGATGTGTCCTGTCGCGCTTACAAGAAAGCAGAATTGATACTCGATACCGTTTCAAAGGTCAGATCATGCTTGGTGATGTTGGACTTGGAGTGCGATAAGCTCATTCTAGAAATGTTTCAAGAGCTCTTGAAAATCATAAGGTACTGGCAATACCTCGTGTACAATATCTACTCAACCCTCTGATCAATATATGACTCTTTCTGTTTGTGTGTGTGGTCATATACTCGGGGATAATCCGGTCAACACTCAACAGCTCAATTTATATCTAGACACGATTTCTTTGGCTATGGGCTTAGATAATGGTATGATTTATATCATACTGAAGGGGCTAATAATTTTTCTTTTGCTCAACTACTAGCCCTGACCATCCTCAAGCAGTACTTCTGGCAATTGATATGATAATGATCACGGTAATTGATGAAAGTGAAGAAGTTTCCACAGATTTGCTCAATGTTCTCCTGGCTTGTGTCAGAAAGGAAAACAAGGTCGGGTTTCTTCTTCTTTAAACTTTATCTCCTTGCCTGCAATTGACCTGAGATCTGATTAGTTTTGGGGACCATGTTTCAGAACATTTCACCAACTTCTTGGAAGCTCGTGGAAAACGTTCTTAGTAGATGTGCTTGTAAAATTAAACCATACATCGTGGAAGCAATGAAATCCCCAGGGAACAGTTTGGATTTGTACTCTTCTGTGGTTTCGTCAATATGCCAAAGTGAATCTGGCATTGCTAAGGAACGTAAAATTGTTAATGCTAAGGAAAATGAGGTATTGGTTGATCTTCATTATGCTTTAGCTCTATGCTTTGATGTATAATTATGTCTTTGCACATGACTATGTTATGATCTCATCATGTTTCAGGCAGATGAAAAGAGATCAACAAGACAAGCGATTCCAAGTGACTCATTGGAGGTATCGTTTTGTTTGATAGCACGGTTCCACGTCTTGTCAGTGTTGCTGTTTAACCAAATCGCTCTAAAATCTGTTGATTCAGGAGACATTAAATCTGGGGCTTTCACGTAAGCGAATTCGTTCTGGAAATATTTCTAGACGTATCGATGATAGTTCCAAGCAGGCCAATGAAGTTGACAAAAGAAGTAGAGAGGTTAAACGTAGTTCTAAGAAAGTGCAGCCGAAGAGCACAGATGATGAGACTGAATCAGTGAGAACTCTGAAAAGAAAGGTAAGGAAACCCAATTCTCTACTGAATCGAGAGGAAGGCTACGACCATTCCTGGGTATCTGGAGGAAGAGGTTCAGTTAAGGCGGCTTCAAGCAAGAAACTGCGTAAAAAAGGACGAGGGGGTTCATCTCTTGGAAATCCAGATGCCAAGAATACACCTTTCGCTGAAGAAAGTACGAGTTTGCCATCTAAAGCCGGTCAAACGACTCAGTCCGTTGTTATTTCCCTCCCTTCGCCTTATGGAATTGTGAGGGGACCACGTAAACGAAGTCGGGTTAAGACAGAAGAGATAGATCAAGATAGTTCTCTCTCTTCACCCACAGCAAAGAAAGAGACATCAACCACTCAAGCTAAGAAGAAAAGTTCGCTACATGCTTCCATGAAGACCGAGCCATGTGATGAAGAATATCTGGTGATGTCAAACCATGAGAACTTCGAAAAAGCAGAAGTTGGCCGAAAGGCTGTCAAGTCAGGCAGAAAGGCTGTGCTCCAGAATTGTTTGAAGGAAAAAGCCATGAAGAAGCCACTCACAGGAGCTAAGAAGGTAAAGACCAGTGGAAAAGGATTGGTCATTCAGTCTGGTGCTAAGGAAAAGGGTAAAGAAGGCTCAACCTCTGATGGGGTTATTCCCCGATCATCTAAGAGCAAGGTACTAACAGATGATACAGAGTTTCTCTTGTCAAGCTGTACAAATTCTGAAACTTACTTGGACTTTCATCTTGATCGAAGAACCTGCAGAAGATGGTTTCTCATATTGCAACTAGACCTTCGGGAGAAGGATCTGAGGAATCTCCCAAAACCCATCCCAAGAGGAAACGGACTGCTAGAAAAGAAGTGGTATATATACTTGTTGCTCTCCTTGCTGTTTTAACTTTGTAACTCCTTCAAGACGTATTGATAGTTGCCTGTGTCCCTTACAATAACTTGTTGTTTTGGTGCTTTAAGGATGCTGAGATGTCTGGCCTTGGTGCAGAGTTGGTTGGTAAGAGAATTAAGGTCTGGTGGCCTCTAGATAAGACGTAAGTGCGTCGCCAAATATGTACAATTATCTTCCATTTCGATTGCCTGTGTTGAATTGGAAAACTTCAAACTTTGTAGACCTTTTACATTGTTTATTTTGATTTACCGATATATATATTCCGTTTCATTTATGGTTCTACACTGCACAGGTTTTATGAAGGCGTTATAAACTCTTACGATGATCAACAAAAGAAGCACCTGGTGAGATAATATCTCTGTTTTGCCATAGATTTAATTTGTTTTGGTTCTTATAATGTTGTTGCTACCGATATCTTCTGCAGGTGTTATACGCTGATGGGGAAAATGAAATGCTTAATCTGGAAGAAGAACGTTGGGAGTTCATAGAAGACAGCACTCCAGCCGAAGAGGTATGGGTTTCTACATTGCCTCCTTTTCTCTGTTTTTCTTTGTTTGTTTTCTTTCCAAACAAATATCGTCATGATGCTTGATTATATTTCCCCGAAATTATCAGCAGGATCAGGAAACCGATCTCCCGGAGGAGTCCATGACTTTATCTGGCATGTAAGTGAGACGTTCATGGTTTTCTATTACTCTAAACGAATTTTCTAGTTCTAGATCCCAACCACTAGGACGAGAATGTGTCAGCTTCTCATGATGTGAGCTTGTTCTCTTACATTTTCTTCTTGTTCTGTTGGTGTCTCTATTTGAATTCTGATGTTTGGTTTTCGCTTTGTCTGCCACACAGACTGCGAAGACAGAAAGCACATAAAAACAAAAATGGACCCACGCCCAGTTCCTCAGAAACAAGGTGTGTCCTCAAGTTCACAGGAATCTTCCCATTGCATAAAGTCAGATGTCTTGGTTCTGAATCATTGTACACATTTATGGTTGCAGATCATCAAAGAGGACACTGAAGAAAGAAGACGATGAAATGGAGTTTGAAAAACAATCGAAAAGAGTCAAGGGCAAAGCATTCAAGAAACCGGTGAGCGAACTGAAGCCTGAAATCGAAGAACCCGAAAACAGAGAAGGGAAAACTCTCAAGTCCTTGAAGGAATTGAATGCTGAACCTCACCAAGCAGAAGTGAGTGACGGTCAAAAGCCGGAGGCTCAAGAACCTACGACCAAGAGGGAAGTTAACGGGAAATCTCTGAGAGATCCGAATGAAGAGTCCATTACTGAGGAAGAAAACCCGGAATCAGTTGAAGAGCCAAATGAAGGAACAGAAACAGATGGCAAAGAACCAAATGGTGATGGGACAGAGGCTATGACTGAAGCAGAGAAACAAGAGGAAACATGCAAAAGCATGTCTGAGGATGGAAAACAAGAATCTGGTGGAGGAGGAAACGACCCGGAATGCGAGAAAAAGCAGAATGCAGAGCCAAGGGAAGTAGAAGGCGTCACCAGCTCTCATCTGAGTGACCACTGAGCTCATTGTGTGAGATGATGAATGCGTGCTTAGCGTAGTTAGGTGGTGTGGTGGTTTTAATCATGCAAGAGAGAGAGAGAGAGAAGGGTCCGTACTAGTGTGTTTGGTAATGGTTGCAGCCTTTTTCGTTAGATTGTGGGGTTCTTGTCCAGGAACTTGATGGATCTCTGTCTTGTAATGGATCTGGTTTTTAACTGGCCTCACTTTGTTTTTACTGTATTTATATGCGTTACTGTGTATGTCTTGTCTGCCATCCCTGTCTCTGTGTGTATACACTCATGTATTTGTCGGAAATACACATGCATGAATCTATTTACATGATAGAGTACACGTTTTAAACACAAACTTTGGATATGATGTTTTAGCATACACGTGTCTATTTTCAATTGGTCAATGATATCATGGCATCACAATTACTTATCTGTATAAATTTAAAGAAAACCCTTCTTTCACCAACCCCATACTCTTTCTATAATAGAAAGAATTCTTTAATTATCTTATTATGCTTAACCAGCTCTTAACCATGGTTAGGTGTGACCAGGGTTAGTTACCCCTTCTCAGTCCGTTATATATACACGCGCACGCCCCCCACCAGAACTCGCTCCCAGACGACATATCAATCATTAACAAATTTGAAGCTTCTCTCTCTCCGACGATTCGCCGGAAAATGCCCGTCGACGCACCTCCTCCGGCCGAAATAACAGTCTGCGTCACCGGCGCCGGCGGCTACATCGCCTCGTGGATCGTCAAGCTGCTCCTCGACCGTGGCTACACCGTCAGAGGAACCGTACGGAACCCAGGTGTCCATACGCTTATATACACACATGCATGTACAAATACACATATCCATTGATTTGATTGGTTAATTGGAGGGGGGGTTTGAATTTTTTGAAGATGATCCGAAGAATTGCCATCTGAGAGAGCTTGAAGGAGCGAAGGAGAGGCTGATTCTGTGCAGAGCGGACCTTCAGGACTACGATGCTCTCAGGGATGCGATCAACGGCTGCGATGGCGTCTTCCACACTGCTTCTCCTGTCACCGACGATCCCGTAAGCTTCTTCTCCTCTTCTCCTTCTTTCCTTCGATTATAATAATAATTTTCTCGGATTCTTCTGCCACTTTCTCTCGCTTTCTGTGGCTCGCGAGAAAATGAAGGAAAGTGAGGGACCTACAGGAAAAAAGGATCTGCCTTGAAATCTATTTTCCCCATCTTTTCACACTTTATTTTAGCTTATTTGTTCTCATGCGTTACTTTAACTATACGATTTCATATTATCTCCCGGATAAAGTGGCTGTCCTTAACATAGAAGAAAACATGATTCTGTTGCCATTTTAGGGTGTAATTTGGGATATTCGCAATTCACTTGTGACAACGTATAACGACAAGAGTCAGTTACTCATTAGATTTAGGTTTCAGTTATGGTAAATGGGTTGGTTTTGTAATAACAGTTGGTAAAAGCATTTACTTGTAAGATGAACATTGCAACTATTTTGTGGGACATCGAAGATGTGAGTGTTGTAGAGTTTATTTTAATTCTCTTTGGATGGCTAAAAGGAGAAAATGGTGGAGCCAGCAGTGAATGGAGCCAAGAACGTGATAAACGCAGCGGCCGAGGCCAAGGTCAAGCGCGTGGTCATCACCTCCTCCATCGGTGCCGTCTATATGGACCCGAACCGTGACCCTGACGCCGTCGTGGACGAGAATTGTTGGAGTGATCTCGAGTTCTGCAAGAACACCAAGGTTTTAACTTGTCTGAAAACAGATTCTCTCGAGTAAAATGCCTTTATTGGAGTATCAAATAGATGTATATATGCATACGAGCTCATGGTTTTTGCAGAACTGGTATTGCTATGGAAAGATGGTGGCCGAGCAAGCGGCATGGGAGGAGGCGAAAGAGAAAGGAGTGGACCTTGTGGTGATGAACCCGGTCCTGGTCCTGGGACCGCCATTGCAGCCGGTGGTTAACGCCAGTCTAACTCACATACTCAAGTACCTCACCGGCTCGGCCAAGACCTATGCCAACTTGACACAGGCTTACGTGGACGTCCGAGACGTGGCCTTGGCCCACGTTTTGGTCTACGAGTCGCCCTCGGCCTCCGGCCGTTACATCCTGGCCGAGAGTGCGCTTCACCGGGGCGAGGTTGTTGAGATCTTGGCCAAGTTTTTCCCCGAGTACCCGCTCCCGACCAAGTAAGCAGCTCTGAACACTCTGTTCTTGTCCCGTGTGTTTATGAAACTGCATGATTTAGTCTCACAAAACTAGTTATAACAGTGAAAATAAATTATTAATTTTGTCAAACATATAACAGTAAGTAGAGTATATTGTGTGATTATTACGCACATTCATAAGAAATTCGATCATTGGTTTAGGTTTGGTTTCTGATATAGGGATATTTCCACTTGCCCGAATTACCCTATTTTTCTTCTTCAAGTATCTAACTGTTGACCCAACGTATATATATATTATAGAGTTAGGATTTAGTGTTCAAGTTAGGCTAATTCGGTGTTGGTGGGTTGATTCCATTAATGGATGTGCATCGGTTTAACTTGCATCTCTGAACAACATGGAAATCCATATATATATATATATATTACGGTCCAATCAGAATTCTTTTCTTGGATTTTCTTCCATACCTTAATTATTATTCACTTCCGACCCAGATTTTGTGCTTTCGTTCTTGGGTATTAAATGACTCTGAAACACGTGGCGGAGTAAAATGACGTTTTCCAACTGAACAAGACCACTTCACCTACCACGTTTTTCCACTTATTTGACCATTTCATGTTTGTTTCTTAACACTATGGCGGATCTTATGTAGCTTTTAAGATAACGACCCATCTCCCTCAACGTTATTACTTATTTGGAAGAAAATATTGTTATATATGATTGATTATCTAAATATTAGCTTAGAAGCCTTCTATATATATAATACACGTTCGTATATACATGTCTGTATACACTCACATGCATGCACATTTTCAAAGTTTTGTAATGGATGGGTTTTGGTCCCATATTCCATTTCTTTTATATATATATATATATATATGTGGGCAAGTTGGTGGACCAACTCTCCAGTCAATGGCATCCGTCACCAACCAACAATAGATAATGACAAGTTGGGAATTATAGCCCTTTGGATTATTATCTAGTAGCAATGTTTAAATAGATATAGTTTAAAAGAAAGGTTCTAATGGAGGTAGGGGCATGAGCTTTCGCTTGACAAATTGAGTCTCTTGTCTTTTACCTGCCCATGCTCGGTCGTAAAAACGATGTAAACTAACGTCGTTTTTACGTGTTTCTTACGTCACATTAGAGTAAGCTACAAGAAATACAACATACTCTGTTTTTGTTGGTAATGGTGGGAACCCGCCACAGCCCTTCGGCTGGTGATAAACCCCGGTCCCATGCAATAGAACTTGCCATGAATGATGTACATATTGCTCCGTTGATATCATGTGTGTAAGTCCACAATCAAGTACTTACATTATGGTCCACAAACTATACGTTTAATTATAACTTTTAAAGTTGATGGTTCTGTGACCTGCACAAATGTAAGAACGGTTTGGTAGGAATAGGGGAATGTGTATATATATATGTGTGTGTGTGTGTGTGTGTGTTTCATATCTCTTTGTATTTTACTCAGCTTTGGAGGTGTATATGTACGTATTTCAGGTGCTCGGACGAGAAGAACCCGAGGGCAAAACCCTACAAATTCACGAACCAGAAGATCAAAGACTTGGGATTGGAGCTCACACCGGTCAAACAAAGCATCTACGAGACGGTCAAGAGCTTGCAAGAGAAGGGCCATCTCCCACTTCCCCAGCAATCCAACCAAAACGCCATTAAAATCTGATCTCCTCACTTTCCCTGGAGTGGCCTTACCATGATATATGCATATATATATATATATATATCGATGCAGGGAAGATGCTAAGAAACGTCGTCTAATGTCATGAAATTGTATACTTGCTAGGTTTCATGTCAATCTGTTTTCTGTTGGGTTATGTGAAATCTTCGTCCAAATCCCCATTTGAGACAGTGGTGATGAATCTGTACTATGAGCATAGCAGAAGGTTGTCGCTTACATTATTCGGTTTGATGTCTGAAAATGATATGAACCAAAGTCTGTGTCTTTATTTCAGCATTTTCTTGGCTCTAACATTCAACTATGGCATGAAACTCGGTAACCTGCATTTAAACCATCAAAGTTCATGTCGCTAGAACCATGATTATTAGTACCATATAATCTATCGATCTGATCCTATATCGATATGATATGATTAATTGACGTCAGAAGAAGCAGTCACTCGACTCGGCAACTGCATGTTTACAATGTCTTCTCTCGGAAGTGATTCCACTGTCTGAGAATTTTCCGGCGTCGTCAAGGCTAGAAGATTAGTGGACTTTCTGTTCTTCCGGAGTACGAGGTAAGCAATGGCGGCTAAGTAGACGGCAATGGCCGAGAACCCGAGAATTCCGCAGAAGACGACGGCCACAAGCTTCATGTGGCTATGGAGAAGCACCTTGATGAAGCTGCTCACTATGTAGTATATGTTTATGCCCATTATCAGTGCTCCAATGATCCAAGTCAAGGATGAAATCTGTAGGGGAAAGGAAAAAAAGGTAAGAAAACGAGATAGATCGGTGAGTTTCCGAGCTTTTTCGGGAAATTTTACATACCAAAAGCGTGTTGGCATGCGATCCCATCTTAGTCTTGCTGCTGGTGAATTTGAGAAGCGGGACGAGAGCAAATGGGAGCTCGAACGATAAGATCATCTACAAAGAGTTAATACATAACACCGGTGATTCATGCAGAGAATTTAATCGGAATTCGTAAAAATATGATCTGTGGATTTCGTTCAATCGTTACCGAAGCGATGATGATTAACCTTCCTGCTCCGGATGAACCGCCGATGAGGGCAACGATCAAACTCGGGATTATAGCCAAGCACCTGGTTAAGAGGTTCCTAATCCATGGCTTAAGCCGTAGATCAAGAAAACCCTGAGCAAAAATCAAGAAGAGAATCGATCAGTTTGCGAAAATCCGAAAAACACCAACGCAACCCGAGAACCGGACAAAAGGGTGTCCGGTTTTGATCACCTGCATGACATATTGTCCTGCGTATGTTCCTGTTATCGTTGAACTCTGGCCCGAAGCAAGTAACGCGATAGCGAAAAACTTTGAGCTCCATTTACCTAAAACATTCTGCAAACAACAAGAACAATAGGCTTATCAGAAGTTAAAATTTTCAGATTTTACAAGCTGTTTTCGTTCGGAAACGAGAGGATGAATTACCCGTAGCAGAAACGAAGCTTTGTTTAAGTCAAGATCCTCACAGCTTGCTCGATCTTCTGGACTCAAGTCCGGAGCTTTGCAAACTGCACCGCTCACTGATATCACGGAGACGTTGATGAGAAACGCCACCATAAGGGCCAACCCACTTTCTATCAAGTAAAACCGACAAGCCTCCTATAAAAACCCGCAAAGTCAGAGATGAATATATCTACACACGTATAAGTACATTACATAGATTTAAAGCATTACCTTGATGCCGGTAACTGAACGGGGAATCTTTCTTGAGAGGACCAAGGCCGAGTGTAGAAAGAGGTTATGCCTGCGAGAAAGATATTAGAAGCCTTCCCCCCGAGAAGAATACTATCAAAAAGCTTCTAACCAGCGGGGAAGTTAGCTTACGGCATAACCATGGCTCCGAGCAAGGAAATGGCAAGGCCGGTTGCACCGTTCCCCTTTAGTTGAGGTACGAAGAGACCGTGAAGGACCTCCCCTGCATCTGGCCTTGAGTAATGGAGCTCAATGAAGAAGCATATAGCAATGGTGAACACGAGAAAGGCAATAAAGAATTCGAGTTTTCTGATCTGTTCAAATCAAGAACAGTACAATTTTTTTTACCAGAGAAAGTAAGCTCTTTGTATGTAATAATCAAATCAAGAGAAGATATGAAACAGTACCCCATACTGTTGCAGTGCAAGAAGAACCAGTGTGCTTAGTCCCGTTAGAAGAACACCGATCCAAACCGGGATGTTGAAGAGCATGTTCAAAGCAAATGCTGTCCCGATAACTGCATATAGAATCCGAAATTGTCAACATCTGCACATAGAAAACTTCGACAGGGAAGCATCGAACAACATTTTGAGGAGAAATTCATGCCTTCCGGGATGTCACATGCGACTATGGCGATTTCTGCTATGACCCATAAGATGAAATTCGGAACCTTTGAGTACTCCGCTCTACAATGCTCAGCTAAGTGCTTTCCTATCGTCAAGTAGCAGCGTTTCGAGATAAGTAAGAACAAATAGTCTATGGTAGTAGATACACTTCAGTGATAAAACCGAAGAGTTTCAGAAGAAACCTGTGACAACGCCGAGGTTTGCAGCCAGAGACTGAATAATCAGAGCAGCACAAGAAGCCACCAATATAATCCACAGCAACTGAGTAAGAGAGCAGAGAGTTTGTAAAGACGAGAGACCGAAAGGAAAAAACGGGCAAAAGGTAAAAAACAGAAGAGCTAAAGAACAAACCTCGTACTTATATTGTGCTCCTGATTGCAGATCGGTCTCAACTGAAACACAAAGAAGGAAAAAAAAAGCATCGAGTTGTGTAACAACCAGAAAGCACAAAACCCGAGTGTGTAAAGACAGCGAAAGGATCAGCTTACAGTTTCCGGGATCAATATAAGCGATCGAAACAAGAAACCCCGGACCTAAGTATGCAAAGAAGTTTTTCCAGCTCTTCTTCTGCATAAACCGAAACATCAATAGCGATTCTCAAGGACTCTGCCTCAAGAATCAGAGATGTAGAAACCAGAATCTATTATCAAAGGTTTTCAAGATTAAATTTCACCATGAACATGAAAGATAGAAAAAAGGGCCTCAAATCAAGAAACCAAACATATGATCAGGGTTTCCACAACTGATCTCAACCAGATATCAGTTTCGGATCCAGACCAGACATAGTTCTGAGACATGAAACCGATTCTAAGCAAAGTATCAGAGATCTCAGCACTTGTAAAGTTCTAAACTAAGTTAAGTTGTTCAGCACTTCTTCTGCATAAACCGAGAAATCAACAGCCATTTACTCAAGAACTCTGCTTCAAGAATCAAAGGTTTTCACCGTTTAAAGGTATTAGTTCCACAACTGATCCCAACAAAAGATCAGTTTCAGATTCAGACCAGACATTGTTCTTAGACATGAAGCTGATTCTAACTGAAAGCATCAAAGAACTAAGCACTTGTGGATGTTCTAAACCAAGTTGTTGAGAAGAAAAGTCGACTTGGTTTGGTGAGTTTAAGTTTTAATCACAACAGCGAGTATTAATTTACAATTAATCCTGCAATTAACGAGATGGTTAGCCACTAACTACTGATTAAGCCTAGAATGGCAGATCTGCATGTTCATCTGCTCCTCGCAGGATCACGAAAAAGACGCAATCTTGAGATGAACAAAAACGAATTCCGAATCAGGAACACGGACGTCAAGTTTCATTTCAAAGAGATTAAAAAGAACAAGAAAAAACGGACCTCAGGGACAATAATCTGATTGGAATCTGGGTTTTCGATCAAAGGAGAGTTCGCGAAGCTCCGATTTCCGACACTGGCGATGAACTGGGATTGCCCAGATGTCGTATCCCCCATATCTTAGCTTTTTTTTTTTTTGTCTGTTCTTTTCCTTTCCGGGTTTTCTATATCTTCGTATCCCAATGTAACAGCTACAACACGAACATCAATATATATACACACGCCATCTGAGAAATCGCCAAAATTGGAGAAAAATTCTATAAACCAAGAAAATCGGGTGGAAATCATATTTTTTGAAGAAAAAAATAACAAAAATGCCACTGTGATCTACTTGACTTAATAATTTATTTGGATAATTATTTGGTAAACAGGATAACGATTATAAAAAAAAATGAAAAAAAAATACCGTTAATATTGATGAAGATGGCTGATATCCGAATATTTTTTTTTTTTTTGTAATTCCAATCGAAAAATGGTGATTGATAAGTTAAACACGCAACTTAAACATAGATTATGCAATAAACCGAAAGTCATACAACACTCGACTTATAGTAATCCTTTATTAAGATACAGTCACATAATCATTTTGGATTTTTTTTTTTAATAAATTGACTCTCAGTTTATTTTATTTTGTAGCTAAAGATAAATTCCAAAAACTTTATAATTATTTTATTTTTCACGTAAAAAAATTAGTATCACCGGTACATATTTATATTGGGAAATTAACGTAGGTAGGGCTGTTAGGGTGTGAAATTAAAACACATGGGTTTTGTACGAACCTCGGAATCGTCGAGTGAGAGAAAAAGGGAAACTCTAAAAAGGTGGAGACAGAGAGAAGGTCTCACGGTTCCGACAAAGACGAGTCTTTGTGTCTCTTGTGGTTCTTCCGTTTTATCAAATCTTTTTCCAAAACGGGGAATTCGATCGGTTTATTTGGTTATTTCTGGTTCAGTTGGTTATATCCGGTTATTGAATTGATTTGATTTGGTCTGTCAATGTTACCTATTGGAAATATTGGTTCGGCTTGTTATTCTATTTCAGTTTCCGAGTCTCTAGCAGTATGTTTAAGAACTCGAGCTTTTCTGTTTGATGAATAACCGAACCAATCAATTTATTAAAGAACCGAACCACCAATAACCAAACCGAACAAAGTCGTCCGAATGATGGAATTCGTAGAACCATCATCACACGCAGGATTCGATGCGCATTAAATAAAAATAAAACATAATTTTTTTATTGGATATTTCGCATATATACCCGCATATATGCATGCATATGTGTACACTGAAAGTAATGTCAGTGGTTAATATGCATTTAGCTCCATATATAGGTATGCCTTATTGTCAAAACGCGATTCATGACAAATTAAAAAAACAAAAAAAAAATCTCTTCCAGAGCTGAAGATAGTTCTCAACCATGGATATGTAGATTATTACATACCGAAATATTTTTAGTTATAACAGAGATAGTATATATTAGGCCAAAAAGAAAAATCGTAACATATATATATAAATTATGGACTCCTTGATGAAATGAAATTATAAACATGGGCTTCATTGTCACCGCCCTACCGTTGACTCCCATCTAAAACACAATTTTTTTTGTCGTTATGTGAATCAAATGATATTCAATGTGAAATTGGACCTTACATATTATATGTGAGGATAAGCTTAAGCAAATCGGCTGTTCCATGCTGAATTTCATTGACTTATAGAAACATCGAATATCATATACATAAAAAAAAACATATATGTTATTGAAAACCTCTTCTCATGCAGACAACTCGAAACTCTATTTGTGAAAATTAGTCTCGATTTTTTTAAAAAAAAAAATTCCTTGTTGAAACCTTACAAGTGTCTGCATAAATTTAAGATCAATTGCGAATCTCAGAATTTTCAAGATTTGTTGATATATATATATATATTACATATTTAAAATATTTATTGCAGGAATCTTTGGAAAGGGTCCCGTATAGAAGCGAGTAAGCTTCCGACAACGATGTGCTATCGAAGGTGGGTCCCTTCCATTTCATTCGGTAATCAAAGTACAATCGGACGGCCCTCCCTCTTCCATGAACACTCTCGAGCTTCTATTTTAATTGACATCCCTACAGTATTCGTGTTTCTTTTAATAAATAAAGTACTCCCTCCATTTTTTAATAAATATCGTTTTACAAAATATTTGTTATTATTACTTAGATGTCATTTTAGATTTTCTAGATGATTTTCTAAAAAAAATTACAATTCTATAATTTAATTAAAAAAATTAATCTCAATAAAAAAGAATAAAAATATAATTTAATAGGGATATACATTCCTTTTTCTATACTTTTCTTAATAACCGTGAAAAAAAAATCTAAAATGACATTTTTTTAGAAACGGAGGGAGTATATATTTTCAATCTATTTGTGGTGGAAGGTGGTCCTCTCTTGTTTTCGTATACTATAACTGCCTTCTAAAAGTTTTAAAACAATAAATAAAGTTTCTAAAATATTCTTATTTAATATATCTGTTTAAAAAATTGTTCAATTTAATTTGTAGAAATAAAAATATAATTTATTATAGAAATTAAAATTAGATTTGAAAAATGATATATTTACATAAAAAAAAATAGAATGATACTTAAATGGATGGAGTATATATTTCCAATCTGATTTTGTTGGTGTTGAATAATTTGCATTATAACTTTTAAAAAATTAGAATTTCTCAAACAAACTGTAGCATTTGTTAAAAAGCAGTGGCTCGCATGAAAAGAACCTGATTATTTGAAACTATATAAAATATGATATATTGATGCATGGGTTTGTTAGAAAAAATAAAGTAAGAGCGAATTTTGTAGAAAGTTGGGCGAATAACAACTGTTCATTGCATTGACTCGGGTTCCTCTCAATTATACTCTTCAGATATCACATAAATACCATATATTATATATTTTCTCCTATAATTCTCCAGATTTACGTTCCCTAATTAATAGGCCTTCATTAATATATATTGTCATGCGTATTTTTCCATTACCGTTGAGCTCTAAGTCACGGATACAGCGAGGGCAAGAACCTTGCAAAAAATACTCATCTGTTGACTTGTAAATATAAAATCGTATATGTTATAGAGTAAGTTATATATATATGTATAATCTTATTTTTTTTATTTTTTATTATAATTTGGTAGATATTTTTTTTACCAAATCAGTCAAGTTGGAAAAAAATATATATAATACATATAGTTTATCAAAGTCTTCTAGTTGACTTGAAGTATAAAAACATATCTATTTTATCATAAACATCGGGCCCATGAAAATATATATTTCGTAAGTTTTATATAATCCAGATTTTTAGTAATATGATGTGAAGGTAACGTGTAAAGTACCGGTGAACTTATGAATTATTAAAAAAATTCTTTATTAATACCCCCTTTCTAAAGAAAAGAACCGTAAAATCTCATAATTTATTATCAATTCATTCAATATTTCATCCAGTAAAAAAGGGTTTGTTAAATGAACGACCTGAAAATTCTAATACCTGATTGCACAATTCATCGTTCGGACGTTTTTATTTTATTTTATTTTTAATTATCATCTCGTAACCCTTTCTTACGACAAAACAATTTATCTTTTGAGATTAAAATGTTATCTACACATTAGAATTATCCAATTGGATACTAGATAATAATGATTTATAATTTTGAAAGACAAAACATCGTTATCAATGAGTATAATTCAACATGTAGACTTTGTCACGGTAAATAATATAAGAAAAAAAATTTATAATACATAAATTTGGGCCAAGGGCCCAAGCCGTTCACAATGATTATTGTGTTAATGATATCTAAATTGAGATTGGGCTTTGGGTTTATCATACACCAATCCACATCCATTAAAAAACGTGGAAAATTAGACACGTGCAATTAGCACAAGTCAGGAATTGGTCAATAGCATGATAGTTGGGAATTGATAGGATTCGACCGAGAGCAGACCATACCATGAATCGATTGGGGGCTTTATCTTTTTTGGTCGGCCAACAACCACAAATGGTCATTTAAATAATAACAAAAAATAAATAGGGCAGATAATAAAACATAAACCAAGAAAATGACAAAAAATAAAAATAAAAACGTCTAACCATCGGAATATTTGAGTATTATGCTTAATATGTAATTGACAAAACGTCGAACATATTCCAAAAAGGACAAAGTCAGGTTAAGGAAAATGTAAAAATGCAACCTAACATGATGTTTTGGATTAGTCTTTGGGTTTCGTACATTATATATGTATGGTCGTACGATTAATTGGACTTGGACACCGAACCAAAATCACGTCAACTAGGAACAAGAAACAGATACAACCTTAGAAAATGAGTTCATGAATGAACCCAAGTAACCAAAAGAAAGGTTGTCCGGAGAGGTTGGCCATTTACCTAAGTTCATTGCATTTCGCGGGGCTAATGCTTGCTAACCCAATAAATATATAAAACACTATAACCTTAATATATATAGGTATTTAAAAAACTTTTACTCTCATTTTCTACCAAATCTTTGATTTATAGTTTGAATTTTATATATATATATATATATATATATATATAATTATTCAAAATATAACTAACTCATCGTCATCAAAACTGATAAAAAAAAATGAGTCAACTTTCATTTGCAAATCTCTATTTAAAAAAAATCATCGTTATCAATAAATTACTATCAATTAGCAATTATGGAATATATAAGTTTTTGACGATAAATGATTTATCTGATGTATGCCTCCATGCAATAATGCAGGTTTCAACTTGCAATTATAAAAATTTTATTTACTAGATATTTATACGATAATATTGATAAATATTATTTTGTTATTAAGTATAATGATAAATGTGTATATTAATATGTCGTTTTTATTTTAAAAACAAATTGTTTCCTAATGGAGTGGAGACTTGATTAGTTTACAAATAATATACTAGTTTAATTAATAAGGAGCCGTGTTATTTTTTGTATTGTAAAAATCAAAACTAAATTAATATATAGTAGAGAGAGAGAAAAGGGATGATGGTCGTGGGGGTAAACCGAATCAAGCACACGTGTGACATTTTTCATGTGGTCAATGGTCAACGAGGTCAAGTCCTCGTTAATAAAAAAACATTTTAGCGTCGTTGAATTTGTCCATTTGGATACACTAACTTCATCATCAGTGACGTCACCCCCTTTCCCCATCACCGACCATTTTTTTAAATCATTCTTTTATAATTCAATTTCCAAAAATATAATTAATTTGGTATTTTATTTAATATTTAATTACATTTATACCCATCAATCGCTATATCCATGGATTCAATTTTCATGATTGAATAGTCAAAGGTATTTGTGCTTTGATGTCCCAACATTGCTGTAAACATACTGGTTCGTGCCATAACATATATATATATATATATATATATATATATATATGCATACCATTCAAAATTTGTAAACATAAATTAATTTCAGTCTTAATCGTCAATTTATGCATAATTTTCAATCAAGTTGCTGCATATCAAAGAATAACGGTCTTTTGTATTATCATGTCAAATGCATAAACAATTCTTTTTTATAAAAAAGTAAACAATGGATGTTTCAAATTTAAATAATTTGGATAATATTTTTCCAAGGTCGGAAAAATGTTACATGTGGGGACGTACTTTGATTTAGGAGTCGTCGGATTTGCAATCAACTCTCCGAGTCAAATCCGTGGAGTGTTGATAAGCATTATAAAGCCGAGGTTCTTTTGGTAATTATCTCTAAAGCCTAAGATTAAAAACAGATTATCACCCATGCTTTTTGGATTATCTTTGCGTGTACGTTCACATTTCTTACTGTAATCAACTTTAATAATCACTGTTGAAATGATTACAAAAGAATTTTATTTCTTAATAAAATCCAAACATAACAGATTCCTTCTCTAACGAATATACCCTATATATATACACACACACACACACACAAGATTCACATTGAAACTATGCGACCTTTAGTTATACATTAATTATACCATTCTATGTGTTGAGCGCATTCTTGAGCTATGTATGTATATATATGTGTATTATGCGTTTAATTTCTTAAATAAAATTATGGAGTTTGGTTTTGTGTGTGTATATATATATATATATATATATATAATTCAGCGAAAGAGAAGAGACAAGACATGAGAAGAAGAAAGACACGTCGGGTCAAATTGGAACTCCTCTAGCACAAGACCAGACGAACAAAAACATAAATAAAAAGAAAAAAAAAAGATGAAGAAAGAAGAAAATTAGATTTCGACAAAATTCATCAAACGAAATTGTCAAAACTGTTCCAATCCCAATGGTCCACTAGCTTTTGAAACACCATGTGGGCGTTGACTTTGACCTTAAAAGGCAATACATGAATTAATAATGATAATAAATAATATATAATCAATATCCGTTGACATATAAACCACGTTCCGCACACACAAACTATATATATATGTGTGTGTGTGTGTATATATATCTTTAGTGAGAATCTTTCATGAGCACACCTTAAATACTATTTACGCCCGTCATTACAATAAGCATTATAATCCTTGATCCCCACGTCTCTCTCATACAAAATCCTTATAGACTTTTATATATGATCAAGACTCTAACAACCCTTCGAATTATTTTTAATTTCTTAAATGTTATTGTCGTAAAGTTCATACATTTTCCATCATATACGTCGATAGTTGTAAAATACAATTAGTGTATACGAGTGTTTTGTTTTATTTATTTTTATCGCACGTTTTATTATATTAACGTTATAATTTCAATAAACGATTGTATGATCAGATGTCTGTGTTAATATATGGTTTTAATATCATTCATAGAGGGAAAAAAACGTGGGCAATTGTAGAAATACACAAAAAAACAAACAATATGTTGATCCACGTCATCTATCCGCGGGTAAACGTATAGTGTATAATTTAATTATTATTTTGAATAGGGGGAACATGAATGCGCAAGTGGACCCAAACCGAGTCTCCCAAGGGGTCATAGTAGTTCATTTTTTTATTGCATGTACATTGAAGCACGTGCCTTAATTTCTCTCTCTCTCTCTCTCTCTCTCTCTCTCTCTCTCTCTATACACAGTCACACACACATATACGCGTCTATATATATTCACCAATTCTTCGCCCTTCACACAGACCAAGTCTCAAAAGTACCAAAACAAATCTCTGAATATCTCTGAACAATTCATTCGGCTTTGGAAGTCATATATATACATATATATATATATATACACGCATCAGGGAAAGATTCACAAGATCCAATACCGAGGTATACAAACATACACACACATATATACATACATACATGGAGTATTCTTCGCCTTGGGTCGACACTTCTCTGGATCTCAGCATCGGCGTTACTCATATGCAGGTTGATAAATCCACGGTATGCTAATTTTTTCCAGAACTCATTTTTGTAAGACTTGTATTCTTCACTTCTTCAAAACTTCATATATATATACCGATTCCAAGAGTGAAATCTTGAAAATTTTAAGAGTTTTTGGAGTTACAAACCAGTCATTAAGGCACTTTAAACACGTGGAATATCATACTTTTGGCAAAGATTTATGACTCGGTTAGAAGACGTGGTAAAAGAATTTGTAAGTATTCAATGGGTTCATCATTTTCATGTACTTTCTTGGAGATCAGGGAAACCGGACCAAATATGATAATATGATATCTATATCACAAAAACCACATTAACATGAGGCGATTAATTAGTTGTAACATCACGTGTCTGGTGATATATATACATATATATGTCTTGCAGGAGAGTGCTTTGGTCGAGGAACTAAACCGCGTGAACGCAGAGAACAAGAAGCTGTCGGAGATGCTAACTGCCGTGTGCGAAAATTACAAAGCGTTGAAGAAACAGTTGATTATGTATGTCAACGAGAACGAGAGAGAGATTAGTCCGTCGAAGAAACGCAAATCTCCGGCGAGAGTTCATGAAGATGACGTCATCGGGGTCTCCGAGAGCAGTTCTACTGAACAAGATGAGTTGTGTAAGAAGCAGAGGGAAGAGACTGTTATCAAGGAGAAGGTCTCCAGGGTTTATTACAAGACTGAAGCTTCTGATACTAGCCTTGTGAGCCCCTCGGTTTCTTTTATCTTTTTTGTTTTATTTTATTTTTGTGGACAAGGATCGAACTTTACATGACATATTGTTGGCTTTGGTGTGTTGATTCCTTAAAGTTTGGAACTTTGGCCTGGGACATTTGATGGGTTTTTGTTATTTTGATCGAGGAGTTTATCTGATTACTGAATCAGTTTTGTTTTTTTGCCATGAAATTTCTAGGTTGTGAAAGACGGGTATCAATGGAGGAAATATGGACAGAAGGTCACAAGGGACAATCCATCTCCAAGAGCTTACTTCAGATGCGCATTTGCTCCGAATTGTCATGTCAAAAAGAAGGTAGACTGATTCGCTAAAAAAAACTCCAAACTTTTGGGAAAAATCCCGAATCCAAAAATCCAATCTCTTAACGATAAACTCAAATATAAATGTGTTTCTCTTTGGTTTCTCAGGTGCAGAGAAGCATGGAGGATCAATCCGTGTTGGTTGCAACCTATGAGGGTGAGCATAACCATCCAATGCCTTCACAGATGGAAGCAACCGCTGGCTCGAAGAGCTATATAGCGATGGCTTCAGCCCCGACTGCAGCCAACAGGCCTGAGCCCGCCACAACCATTGACCTGACCGGATCTGAGAAGCCTCGTGGTACCTCCAAGAATCAGAACTCAATAATCGATCTACCAGAAGTTCAGAAACTCTTGGTGGAACAGATGGCTTCTTCTCTGACCAAAGATCCCAACTTTACAGCAGCTCTAGCCGCAGCTGTTTCAGGGAGACTGTATCAGCATACTTCCATGGAGAAATAGTTCATAGGATAATCTATAGTTTCTTTCTGCTGGTGTGTTAGATGATTTAAGTCAGCATTGTTCAATAGATTGATTCACAGAAGGAAAAAGGATCTCCTTTGTGATATTGAAATGTAACATGTAATATTTTCATATGAATATGGTGGATCTCGCCTTGAGGCTTCTCATCTCCCAACCTCGTGTCAGCTTTGGCTACGCAGTCTTACTCGAACCGAGAATGAAATAGAAGCTTGAAAGAACTAAAAAGAGATGGCATATGCTTGGACCCACTTTATATCACTTTTAGCTCTTTAAGCCATTCGGTGTGGAGGGGGCATGGATCGGGTTTCCCTTCTGCAATCGCCTTCTCTGACAGCGAATAAAACCAACCGTTCCTCCATTTGAACTGCATTAACCCAGAAATACATTCAGGATCATAAGTACTACTGGCATGAATATGGAGAGAGCGATGATGATGGTGACGTATATACCTCCTTAACAGCGGTCGGAAAATGGGCAACAGCTCGGGAATAAGCACATAGTCTCTCCACCATCCCGTCTTCAAAGGATAACCCTTTGGCCGCCTCTGCTGCTGCTGCTAGTTCTTGGATGAGGCTTGAGACCTGGATTCATGTATGTATGAACACGGATGAGCTAAAAGAACATTTTACGACATTGTTCGAATGCTAATGAAGAAATCTGAGGTATATGTTTGTACTTCATCTCTGTATTCTTTCTCCACGGCGCCCACAGTAGCACCTGGATGGCGAGCTCCAACAAGCATGAATGCGCATATCCATATAAGCTTCTCCAGCATTTGCTTCTGAAATGCTTCTTTGTCAAGAACCTTTGTCATATGATCAACAGAAAAAAGAAACAACTTCAATCTCTCAGTTACGGAAAAACTGACAACAAAGTTTGGTCCTTTTGACTTGTACCTTGCAAGAGAGGCCACCAGAGTGCAATCTGGCAGCAACGGCTGAAGCCCATTTTCCATAAGAGGCGGTCAGACCTTCCGGGTTAGTGTCGGTCTTGCCATCGATGGGAGGCTCACCGAGCTTTGACACAGCAAAATAAGCCAGAACTTGGTCTGCTTCTCCCAGACCTTTGCTCTCAAACCATGGCTCCAACATCCCATTTTGGAAGAATATCAAATCTGACGCGTCATATCAGAACCAACAAAACTGTCATGAACAACAGAAACGGGACTTGTATTGGCAGAATAAGTAACTCCGGTTTTTGACGATCCAGAATAATCTTGTTCCAGATAACCGATCAAATCATCAAACTTGATGATTCAAATCCTTATGAAATGTGAAATGAGATTCGAATTGAACCTAGAGAAACGCTCTTCTACAACGTGTCCAATCGAAACACCAAATTAAGATGCTCAAATTCTTCGTTACTGTTAGTGGGTCAGAAGAAAGGTTATACCTTTCCATCTAGACTGAGGAGTGGAATCAAGAACAGCATCGAGATCATCGTTCCTCGTGCAAACCAAAATGGGTCCATCGAAATCAAGAGGCACAGATTCTCCTCTCTTCACCAGCAAATCATGTCCACTGCCCATTTCCTGCAACGCCCTTCCGACACGCCCGCCGCCGACAATCACGGCGGGGGCCACCC
>NW_010965372.1:5367109-5376058 GCF_000463585.1 Tarenaya hassleriana | reverse complement strand
CCCGACCCGCCGGCCGCCGACAATCACGGCGGGGACCACCTTGTCGGCAGTGGCGGACATGGCCACAGGGACCGAGAATTTGGCGCGGGAGACCAAGGGTTTTAGAGATTCGGCACGACGGAGGAGAGAGAAACCCGCGGAGGCAGAGCTGGAGATGGCGAACAGAGCGCTGCTCGCCTTTGCCATGATGATTATGATGACGGTGACGATGATGGATTTGATGGGCTTGGCTGACGATGGTATGTGGCCTCATGGATTTGGATTACTTGGAACAATGATGGGTCCATGATCTTATCGAAGGCGATGGATCCATAGCCACTCGATTTTTGAGGTTCTTTCTTGCTCATCCGTTTCTTGTGTGTAAATCGATGACCCAATTTGGTACAGTATTCAATTGCGGTACGAATTTTAATTTTTAGAAGTAAAAACGAATCTTTGATTTCTATTTGTCATTGAAATGAAATATAATCTTTGTTTCGTATTGTTATATACAGCAACCACATAATCGAGATTGCATATATATGACATGTTGTACTATGTGAACAACATACATTTACTCGATCATTTTTGTGAAACTATATAATAAAATTACATACATGGTTGTGTTTATTAATTTTTTGAAATTTACGAGCCTTTTGCATTTTTTTTCTTGTATCTAAATAATACTTGGCCGTGAGATAACATGACGTGGCAATAATCTAACCCGCGATATGATGATCTATACATCTCCCAAACGACAAGGTGTTGATTCTGAGAATGAGCAAACGGCAAGTTGTTGAGAAGTTGTGTTTGAAACACAGTTCCCGCTCAGCGTCAGACCTTCCCGACACGGAAAACGACAAGGATTGTCCTCTTATAGTGACCGTTGGGTCCATAGAGAAACACAGACACCTAAAAGAACCTTTGTGTGTGTGTGCACTTCGCACAATCTCCCATGGCCTTTCAAATTCAAATGTCTCTGTCCCTTTGTAATTCACTATTTGGACTTTTTAACTGTTTTTTGCATTGCAACTTCCCCATTTTCAAATTTAATTTTTTGACATTTTTCCAAGGGAGTACAATAAATTTGTCCATCAAATTTTGATTATTGGGCATTTATAACATTATATTTGGACCAAACTTTATATCTGTTTTATATGATAATCTTTTGAAGTAATTATGACCCACGTGTCTATCAAACTATAGACTTGTTCTACATCAACTTACATTGGTGTGTTTTTAAAAAAAATGTGATGTTCAACTTTATTGACAAACCAACGGTTAGGAAATTAAATTTGAAATTCAAGATATCGATTCTTTATTAAGCTTCTTTCAGACAGAGTCAAAGCTATAAATATGCTCAGACTAAGAAACCCGAGGAACCCCCACCCACCGCCATTGCCAGCTCCTTTATCGAGGTTTTATGCATCTTCAAACCCCATTAAGAAAAAACATTTCCTTTCCCGAAGAAAACAAAGCCAGAGGTGAATTCCGCCATTAAAGACTCAAACTTGAAGCGACCCGAAGAAGAAAAGAGATGGGTGGTCCAGGAAAAGAAAGCGATTCATCCATCGCTGAAAACAAGGAAAACATCTGCAATTTCTCAGCCCCTGTTTCTGGTAATGAAGACGACAATGAGAATGTCTTGCCCGAAAACAGCTCCTTGTCTTCGATCCCAAAACCAGATCGAGCTCTCAAGTCTTTGTCGGTGAACGGAAATTCTGGGTATCCGAAGGAGGTTACAGATTTCAAGTCTTTCTCGACGGGTCGAACGGCCTTGAAGCAGACGTCGCTTCAGGTCTGTATGGAGATGAACGAGCCTGACAAAGGTGGTTTCGGCGTTAAAACGTGGAACAGTGTCGATTCTGATCATTCAAGTTCGTTAAAGGTCTGGGAGAATTCGGATTCAGAAGCTGCTCCCGCTTCTTCTTGGTCCACTTTGCCCAATAGGTACTGCACTTTCATGGATTCTTGTTCTTTAGTCTAAACATATCTGAAACACCATATGAATTCGGCAACATTCGTTTTCGTTTGAGTAAAACATGAATATGAGTTTGTAGTAATCAAAGAATGAACAAGGTTAAGACTTTCCTTGTCGGATCAAAAGCATATTTTCTGGTTACTGTCTCAAACAACTGCAGATTCTTGTTCTTCTATGTCTAAATTTGTTTGAAAGGGATTCATGAATTCAGCAACGACTGGTGTTTGTTAGTCTAATATGAATCAAGGAGACGGGGAAAAAAATTGAAAGAGAGCACAAATGTACAATCTCCTGAGTGACTGTGAAAATAACTTGTTATGGCAGATCCTTGATGTGCAAGACTTTACCTTTAGACGTCGGTAGATGCACTTGTGTGATTGTGAAAGAGCAATCTCCTAAAGAGTTACGGAGTGGATCCTTATACACACTCTATACCCATGTAAGAACAGACATCTACCTCTTCTCTGAAGAAATTTTCCAGAAATATCGGATTTTCAGACAGCTCTGAGAGTCTGGTTAACGTTTCAGGAAGGACGAGGCAGAAGAGACCGGAAGCTAGCGGTCGCTTACCACAGGAGACATAATGGGAAGTCTGAATTCAGGATAGCCCAGAATGTCAAAGGGTTGTCGAGTAATTCAGATGATAGTTATGTCGGAACCATGACAGCTAATCTTATGGGCTCCAAGTACTGCATTTGGGATCAGGTTCTTATTACACTTTACAAATTTACTTTTCTATAACTAAATATCATCTGCTTCTGTCTCAAGCTGGTTGTTTTGGTTCTGGTGGCAGGGAGTTCGTCTTGGTTCTATAGATAAACATTTGAAGCCGCTTCTTTCTGTTGTAACGTAAGCTAGAAAGTCTCTCACCATTACAACTCTCTGTGTTTTCACTTCTTGATTTTCTCGTCGGGTTTTATATCAGTTTGCTTCTGCAGATTCACACCCACTATAGCAACTTGGACGGGGAGCTACAGAAGAATGAGAGCTTTCATTCCAAAGCAACAACCGGTACAGAAGAATCCAAAGCAGGTGAGTGTCTTAGATCTCGATCCGGAAAAGAAGTTCGTTCACTCATGCTTCTCAGTTTAGTATATAAAGTCCGGTTTGATTCAGTTTCTGTCTTGACGCCCTGCCACCAACAATGCTGTTTCTGAAGAACAACAATAGCTAATGTGTGTATATGTCTTCTATGTAATACAGGTCCAAAACGTCAGCAAGCTGCCCGTTGATTGGCTTAAGAATATGGAGAAGGTTCAGAAGCTTTGCTCAAGGGTACCACATTACAACAAAGTAGGTCTCCTTATGACAGAGCAAACCCTTAACTCATGACATTGCCATCATAAGATGCTAAAGAATGTGAACTGATCTTGTGTACCTCCCTCTGTCTCTAGATATCGAAGCAGTATGAGTTAGACTTCAGAGACAGGGGAAGAACAGGGCTGAGAGTACAGAGCTCAGTGAAAAACTTTCAGCTGACACTTGCGGTACATCGCCCGTGATTTATCCGTTATCGATCTCTCCAATATCAAGTTTCAAGAAACCAACTTGTTTGTGAAAATCTGCATATGCAGGAGAACGGAAGGCAGACAACTCTGCAGATGGGAAGGGTGGACAGAACCAAGTATGTCACCGACTTCAGGTACTTACTCGAACCCAAACAACAAAACCCAAAGAGCTATCTATATATAAGGCTTTTGATTTAGGACAGAGTTCGAGCAAGAGGGTATGATGTCTGGTTATCGTTTTGCTCATCCCTCTCTCTGCAGGTACCCGTTATCAGGCTACCAAGCATTCTGCATTTGCTTGGCTTCCATTGATTCCAAGCTCTGCTGCACTGTCTGATCAAGAAAAGTGACGAGTTCAACCTCTGAACACGTCCAAGAATCACATCTTGTCAGGATCATCTTATTCTAGTGTTCAAAAGGTGTCATCTTTTTCATATGAAACATGAATCTTTTACCAGATCGATGAGCCTTCATCATAGATTTCCTTCAAGAAAAAACAATTGATACATAGATTGTTTATTACAAGCAAAACAAAACTTTAACCAATATCAAATCCTGTAAGTTTTCCCAGATTTCTCTGTTGTGGAGGGAAGAAGATTACCCTATCTGAAAAGAATATCGAAATCCAGGAGCTTTTGACAATCAGTCAAAGCTCGCTGTAGAACTCGGGTGAAAGGAAAGAACCTAACTCGCCGAAAATCACGTCATCCTCCGTCGTGAACATGCCGCAATCTTGACACCCGAAGAAAGTCTGAATGTCTTCCGGGAAGCTCCGGCGAGGCGGAGCAACTTCCGGCGGCGTCGACGGTTCGATGATCTCCTTCACTTTCGAAGGAGACAACAAGAACTTCCGGACCGGAGAAGATTCATCTTTGTTGTCTGATGACGAGGATGTTTGATCCAGTGACGATTCGGACTCGAGATTACGTTCTGGAGACGGATTCGCGTCGGGATTTGGAGCCTCCGTGAGACGAACCTTGCCGTCGGTAGAGTTTTCCGGCGACAAGAATTTGAGATAACGGCTGAGGTCGAAGTTGGTAACGGCGTTAAGTCCTCGATACTCGATTGCTGCCATGTCGTATGCTATTGCCGCTTCTTCCTGTGTAGCTGTGCCATAAAAGGGGGTAAATTGTCACTTTTGAAACTTTTGGGGGATATGCATAATTCTAAAGAACTCATGTCTTAACTGGATACCAAAATATAAAGTTTAATTTTAAATTTGATACAAAAAAAAAAAGAAGCAAATCTATTGTTTTTATGGGATTGTATATGAACTAAAAAGAATGAATAAATGTATGCATGAAAATCAAATATATATATATATATATATATATAATTCGAAGCTAATGGAGGAAGCAAATATAGTTAAAAAATTTATTTTCATGAGCAAATTCAAATTCAAATCAGTAAAAAGCTTGGCTAAGTGGTTGGGGTTCGGTCATCTACACCCCACCCAACAAGATTTGATTACATCTCTAAGATCATCACATAAAGTAAGTCCATTGATAATGCACCAAAAAACCAAGACATAACAGTTTTAATATATTCTTTAATTAATTTTGTGGAGATATCTATCATGATTGTGTGCGACTTACCATTTTCTTGGAGTTATTTGTTTGACCACACATATATTAGATTTCAATTAAGATGAGATTTGGTTATATAAGTATCCCAATAATAATATTTATAAAAATTAGGAAAATAAAGATGAATGGGATTACCATATGTTCCAAGGTATAGATACTTGTTGCCAAAAACCCTCCCAATCCGAGCTTCCCATCTCCCATTATGGTGGTGCCTGCCAAATTTATTGCTCACCAACTCATATCTCCTACGATATGAAATTATCATTTCTCATTCTTAAAAAAAAATGCAATTATATTCGAAAACATAAGTTTTATTGGGTATTATTTTGCTAAAATTATTTCTACACGTATTTTTTTAGATATAAACATATAACCAAAAAAACAGTATGATCATATGATTACATTGATTATAACGTTAAATTTATGATAGTTATATTTAAAAATAATTTTTAACAAAACAAAAAGAAGATATTTTGGATATTATTGGCTTCATTGTCATTATCAGCATTGATTAATTACATGTTTATTTAAGATCTTTTGCAGACCACAACTTGGGCTTACCTAGCCACCCCTCTGTACTTGGATACACCACGGGAGAATCCACTGCTTCTCCTGTACCAAATGTGTAAAATTCAGATAATATGATTAACTAATGATTGATTAATTCACTAATCACTAGCTTTGGATGACAAAAAAATATTGATTAAACGCTAATTAATGAATTAATTACCTCCTCAGAGACCCGATGTACTCCTCCTTGGACTGACTTTCCATTTCTTTGAGGTCCTCTTCATAACCAGACACCTAAGAGGAAAAGGGAAAAGATTCATTTCATGCTCATGTTGTTTCTTTGCCCTTGTGACATATTAAAGAAAAAAACGCTAAGGTGAGAAGATTGTGAAGCCAACAAAGACAATGCAGAGAGTATTTTCTTTCTTATTTTTTTCTTTTTCTTTCCAAAGTTTCTGTTTGGATCCCGAGAAAATTTACAGGGAAGTTCAAGATGGTGTCTCGTCCCCAATACTTCAATGCCGCTAAGTCGTAGGCACGTGCAGCTGCCTCTTCGTCGTCATATGCCCCTATCCATATATACCCAAATAATAGATTACAAAAAATAATCACCATATATTATAAAAGCATAACATTTGCAATGACGTATATAAAGGTGAGTCATTCCTATAACATGTAACTCGAAATAAATAACCAAAATTGGGTCCGAGCAAAAAACACAGCCAATAAACCGGTTACCCATTTCGTGAAATTTCCCATTGATTTATTTTATTTGTTTTCCAACCATTTATCTCTAGATACAATGTATCGAATCCACTTTCTAAAGGCGAAATTTATAGAAAACGTAATATACAGGGGGAGATCCAATCTCTGCAGCCAAATAAATATAAGCTTTTTATTTTTTGAATATGAAGGAAAAAAAAATGAATATAAAAATGCTATGGATATGGCTAAACTCACCTAAATATACTGCACTTGGTGAGTCAGCATTCATCATCCATTTCCAAGCCCATCAGCATCACGAGAAAAAAACAATGAACCAAAAAAAAAAAAATCAAGAACACTACTAACTACGAACTCCCCGGAGAAACTGGAGCTCCGAGTCCCGAGTTCCGTATTTTCATCACGACCAAATCTAAACGGACACAAATAACAAAAACTATATATATATATATATATATATATATGTATATGTAAAGACTGACCTTGTCTCCCTCTTTTGTTCTGCGTCTCGTTCCAACAATTCTTATCCCACAAATGCGCTTCGTATCGACCCGTCCACCGATGCCTACAAATTTAATCGAGAATTAAATAATTATAATTAAATAACAAAGTAGAAAAAACCAAATCTTTTGTTGTTTAAAATTGGTTATTGAATTGGAAAAACGATGAGAGGAGGGGAAACCTGGTGACGCCGCGGTAGACAGAGCTGCGTTGCGGGGGAGCGTCTCGCGGCAGAGAACGCCGCCTGCGTTTGGCTTTCTGAACCCCTAACGTCGTGGACGCCATCTCAGACGCGATCGCGCTTCGCGTCTTGTCGGCGGCCTTCTTGCTCCGCCGAGAACCCTTTTCCATTGCCCAAGAAGAAGAAGAAGAAGAAGAAGAAGAGAAGGTGAGAGGGGTTGAGGGAGAGAATTGTGGGAAATGGTTGAGTATTTAAACCAACAAGAAAAATCATTTATTTTTTTCTTTAATCATTTTTATTGCTTTTGTCATTATTTTTGTCATTTATATTTTTTTTTCTCAGATGCGGCCCTCTTTGTTCTTCTCTTAATTAGGTTTCTTATTAATTATCCCCTTCTCGTCAACTATAAATTCGCCTATCCAGAATTATAATGTGAAACAGAAAATCTTTTAATATATTAACATTTTTGTTTAGCAAAAGAATATGAAATGTTTATAATCAATATGGATATAAAAAGGGATATCAAAATTACTATATTACTATAACATATTATACTGAAAAAAAAATTCCAAGAGAAAGTTTTGATCAACGTTATGACGATGCCCATTGAACATGGGATTGCCACGTGTGTGTTTGAAATTAATTAGGGTTAGCCAGAAACATTGGAGTTGTTAGGTAAGCAAAATCTAAAAGACCTAATTTTCTCTCCCCTTGTTTAATAAGTTAATTTCGTGAGAGATTTGTTTATCTACTTATTGGTTGATACTTATACTCAATTAAGCTAATCTAATCCTATAAATTATGCACAAATTACAACTCTTTGTTGCAAAAAAAAAAAATACATTCATGTGAAAGTCTAATCAGAGAACTCGGATGTCATTCCAAATTGTATAGCATTGCATATTAGAGATGTAGATATCACATTTAGGTTTAATTATTTATTATTTTCAATTTTTTAAAAAATTATATTTATTTCATTTGATATGAGATTAATTTAGACCGGTTTTACTCTATAAGAAAATATTTCTTTCAAAAGGGGATTTTATTTTCGATTTGTTATTTTTATATTTAGTTATAATTTAATTTGATTTAATAAATTACACTCGGTTAGATTTAATTCGGGGTTTAATCATATTAATAGTTCAATCTCTGAATTTTTTGTTGGGAAGAAATTGGGAATCTAAATTTAGTGAATGATATGTTCAAACTCCCAACCGTCATTGTCCCATTTTTCGGTGCTTTTTATTTTATTTTTTTTGGTTAGGGAATAAAAATAAAAACGTTAAGGGAGAGTGTGTGTCCACAACCTAAGTCACGAGGTGGGGGCAATTTCTCTAACAATTACGGTAATTTTGCCAATTTTTCTGCTTTGAGTGTTGGGTTTAAACATAATTATTGATCAAAACTCTATTGCTAGATCATTTTCACACCTCACCTTAATTGTATCATTTGTTTTACTAAATGCACGATCCATTAGCTAAATGTTTTTTTTTTGGTATATGACTTTAAATATATATGGTTAATGGTTCTTACAACATCTGAAATTTACCTTATTATTATAGTAAAAAGAATCAAAGAATATTTTGCCCTTTTTCATATGAGAACTTTTATACATGGTTCGAAATCAATACATGCCAGAGAGAAGAGAACACTCTTCTTTAATTAATATATATATATATATATATATATATATGTTACAAACAATATGAATAAAGAATTAGGGTTTAGGGGAAATGAAATGAATGTATCTAAATCGAGTGAATACGAAACGTGAGATTTTTTTTTTTAATTATACATAAATGCATCTGTTTGTGATGTGCCCTCTTTTCCGGCGTTTGCCATGTTTGTGCTCGCAGCATTAAACCACTTCGTGGACTCGCCACAACACCGCATACCAATCCACTGGCCAATCGTCATCCGCCACGTAAGCTCACCGTCCGACCCTTCGACTGCGAAAGGCAACTCCCCCCCCCCCCCCCT
>NW_010965372.1:5361481-5366954 GCF_000463585.1 Tarenaya hassleriana | reverse complement strand
TTGTCAAATGTTCCTTTATGCGCCACACTTGTGTTTAAGACTTGGAAATCTTGCAAAAATAATATAAATAAATGGCATATCTTTTTTTTTTATAATTTAAAAATTCATCATATTTTTTTGTCTTATTGCATCTTTCAAGCGTAGAAGTCCGTTCATTCCCAAATAAAAATTTAAATTTGGATTGAGAACGAGTTTTGCTCCTTTTTTTACCGGTTAAACCATCTGATATTGGATTGGTATGTTTTATTTTTATAAGAAAACTAAATTGGTAACGGTAACCGTTGAATCATTGGACCAAAAATTTAAAAAAAAAATATTGATATCAAGTGACTCTCCGATCACACATGCAATGCATTGATGTGCATAAAGGGGGCAAAACAGCAATTAGCAGATCACAAGGACATCAAATTCCACGTGGGTTCAAGAATTCAGCTCGTAAGTTTTGATTTTATGGCCGTCTTGCTTTGACTCGTCTAATAACAACTATAAATGCTTCCGCATGTGCATGTCATAACCCATCAGCCATACTTTTTTTGTTACGGATTGAAATTACAACTATATGACATGAAGCCCGGTCCACAAAATTCGAATACAGGCCTTGACTTCCATGAACAAAAATCAAAAGGGTACGGCTTGTTGTCACATCGCGATTACATATAGCAATGTTTTCATACGACAAGATAATCAATTGTTTCTTTTTTATAAAAAATTTGGATTAATATATCTTGTAGAATCCAAGATTGGGTGACTAAAAGCCGCTAAGGAAAGAACTTGGGTTTCGATATTTATTTGAAGAATTATATTCACATGAATTTTCCAAATCCTTTGGAGATGTAATTGGATATAAAAAAAATATATAACGCGTGGATATTTATATTACATATTACAATATCAACTAACTAATCGATATTAAGGAGAGGTTTCAAAATATTTTTCATATGGTAGTAAAGCTATCAAATTTGTTATAAAATTACAATTAGAGGTAATTTTGTTGCATACTATTGTGAGGGAATCAATAGCTTTAAAAAAAAATAGATTCATTTCTCCGGTAGATATTTAAATTAGATATCAACTAATCAAGTTTAAGAAATAATTCCAAAATATATTCCATATGATAGTAAAAATATATATCGAATTTGTTATAAACGATTTTACAGCGGAATCAATAGTTTTTTTTTAAAAAAAAAAATCTGGAATCATTTATCTCGTAGATATTTAAATTAGATATTGCGATATATATCGGCCAACTAATGAGTTTTAAAGAACGATTGCAAAGTATTTTTCATATGATAGTAAAGCTATATCCAATCCGCACACAAGAATCCATGTGAAATAATCTTGGGATATTACAACTTGATCTCCGTCTTCTCCCTCTCCGCCGAAAAAGACAGTCAACAACATGCACACAAACACGACTTCCACGCCTTATTCCCTCCGAAATCCGGATGTTTCGGTGTTCAAACCAGCCATTAATGGAGAATAGAACAGCATATATATACGTGTATATCCACTTGTGCTCTGGTTTTCTTTTCTCTGTCTCCATCGTAGATTGAAGAAGAACGAAGCTTTCATGAGGCAAACAGCCCCCCACAGATTCAGAACACAACACGTCTCAGAAACGAGTTCTTTGTGGGGGCATTGTTCTTGTTCAAACGAATCCACATGAAGGTTTTTTTTATTCTTCATCTCAAAAAAAAAAAAAAAAAAATTGTCATGCTTGTTTGGGCGTGTATGACGTCATTCATGCTGTCAGCAAGCAAATACGGTAACATATAGACAATAAAACAAACTAGTTATTATTATTATTATTATTTTTGAAAATAAAGTTACCAGATTTCGATTCATGTGCGTATAAATCGGAAATCGATCGAGTCATGACTACCGACCCAAGTCGCCGAATCCACTCTGCTTCCCCGTCCGCCCTTCAAAATTCCTAATTTCTTCTTCCCTTCAATGGCGGACCATGCGGATGAAGCAGAGATGGAGAACAATCCTCGTCCACGCGACGATGTTTCGAGGAAGACCCGCCAGAAGAAACAAGAAGGGGTTTTAGATTCGATCCGCCATCGGCCCCTGCGGTGTTTAAGAATGCTCATTGAAGGTTCTTCTTGGGTACGATCATCGCCTATGGCGTCAGCCCGGGACTTTGGCCATGGCCTCGGCAAAGTGAGCAAACAGCACTACTTGAAGGTAAAATTTCCTATCACTGCCAATGGAACAGTCACCGTCCGGCTTCTCTTTACTGTTCATGAATGGAAAGTCATTGCTTTACTCGCTATTCCTTGATGGTTACACAGTTTGATAATCTCTGGTCGGCCATCGTGATCAGGGGCTTACTGTGAGAGTAATCCCAATCGGGTTGGTGTTTATTTTTAAAAACCAGACGCTGATCCCAACTCATTCATTCTTCCGGCTGAGAAATTGAAGAACAAAAGAAGTGAATTTGTACATGAAACCGAGAGCATTGAGTTGAAGGTTGATCCAGAATCTACACTGTTGTAAGGCTCTGGATTTATCCTGGAGAATTGATTTCAGACAACCTTAGTAAGATTGAATGTATATATACGTTTGAAGGTTTTTTTCCAGTACATAAGCATTCATTACAAGTGATAAAAAAAAAGGTTTCTTGAAATCATGGAAAAGCTTCTGCATGCTCTGTATAAATGTTGGAACAACTTTGAAGAACAGAAGCTACTTGTGCTATACCGATATACATACATATACGTGTACTAGGATACTTCAATGGCATATATAGCCAACAGAGAAAAATTGGCTTTAATGATAAGCAGGATCACACAGAAACGATATTCAGGGTCAGGAAAGATCAGAAACTGCAGGTCTCTCTTGCGATTCCAAGCCTTTCTTGTTTAGTATCATATATCACTCTCTGGTTTTTCTGCTGATAATTGGCAATGATCCCGATCTCATCTTCGTATGACAGGCTTGCAAAGGCCAAGCAGACAAGAGTCGCGTCAGGTTTCACAAAGTAGAAAACACCGGTAACATCCACTTCGAGCTCAGCATTGCCTTGGAAGAACATTTTGACAGTAGGAATGCTTACTTCTTGGTAACTGCTCAGGTCAAAGCAAGTGTCTAAGATTGAATAGCCAGCAGCCGAAGGAAACCCGGAAAACTGTTTCAGGAACTCGGCTTTCAGAGCCTTGTAAATGGATGGAGGAAGTCTCGTGATAACGGTTCCCGAATCTATCAGAATCTCCCGACCAAAACTCGAAGCCTCCAGTGGCACACCTCCGATGCTTGCACCAGTGAGATTCAGGACGTAAAACGAATGAAGCTGAGGGTTTTGTACGAGAGGAGTGTACGAAAATGGAGTTGAGTTCTTGTAAACAGAGTAATCATCGCCAAAAGACAATGCACCAGAAGCTCCATTCTCTAAAGTTGGTAAGCAGTAAGAGAAAGCTCCATTGAAAGCTTCACTCATCTGAGAAACCAGAGAAACCGAGCTTTTCCCCAGACCCATCAGACCAGAAGCTCCTCCGAACAGACCCTTGTTGTTTCGGCCGCAGCCAAAGACAAAGTTTTGGACTTTCGTGTCGCCCAGTTGGATACTTTCACTTCCCAAGTCCCCTCGAGTGTAAGATCCATCTCCATAGCTAACAATGTAATTACAGGTCGGTTCACTAACGCTGTTACTTCCACAGACACCTGAATAGCCAGTAGCCTCTAGAAGAGACTGACAAGTCGATGAATTGCAGAAAACGGTCTGGTAAGAATGCGAGACAGAAGGGTCGTACATGGGACCTTGCTGGTTGTAACATGATTTGCAGGGTTGGCATTGGACCCATGTCAAGTCACTTCCAGTGTCCACAATCAAGGTCATGTTCTTGCCACCGAATTCAACAGTGACGATGTAATTCAAGGTTTCGAGTTTCGTCCCGGAGGTCAATGGAATCCGAGTCTCTGAAACAGCTTCTACAGATCCAGAGCTGATGGCTTTTATTCTGAGTTGAAGTGATCGGACTCGGTGGTCGTCAAGAACCAATGCTTTCATCAGCTTCTTGCTCCAATCAATGGTCTTCCTCGAGCAAATTCCTCGATGTTTCATCTCTAACGTTGTTGAATCTCCCCTTTTTCCTATGGAGTTCCAAATAATGAGATTGTAATCATATGCTTTTTTTAACCATTGCAGAAGATTTCAAAGGTATCAATAAACTCGATACTTTACATCTTACTGTAAAACTGATGGAAAGAAAGAGCTCAAGAAACCCATCATCTCTGGTACTATAGTTTTTATTCAGACAAAGAATTGAAGGCAGGAAACTATGAATAGGCATCTGAGTTGGCAGTTGCGTCGTCCAAAAACGACATGGAACTCCATTGTCTTTTAGAGAACTTGTCTCTGAAGTAACAATATTCGAGAGAAACGGAGGACAATTTCACACAACCCATTCCATTCTACAGAAGAAGAAAAAAGAGAGCTCAACTTCTTCGGGTAAAAAGGGTTTCAAAGTTTTATCAAATGTTTAAAGAATAGGCAAAAAAGATCGAATTTTTCGCCAAATGTTTCGGACAAAGCCTTTGTTCATCTCTATACATCAATGCATAAGTGCATATATCAGACGAGTCATGATTCATGACTACAGAAAACAAAAGAAAGCCTTAGTAATCATCATTTATTTTCTAATGAATTTTTTTTTAAAAAAATTTCTTACAATCATCATTAAGTTTATATGTAATCACAAAACACGCCATTAATTAAAGAGCAGTACCTGACTGAAAAGTTTGGAACACAAGCATCCCATATTTTTATATATATATATATATGCTGTTTCAGAAACAAATATTGTATGAAAATCTTACCCAGATTGTGAGAGAAACATGAACCTGGAACATCATTTGGATAGTGGATATTATGTAGCTCGAGGATCTTCTTGTCACGGACTCCATGAACACCAAGACAGGACACGAGAACAAGAACAAGTGAAAGGGTCGATAGCAAAAGAGCTGTTTTGATCGTCATTTTCGTGGAGAGGATTCGTCAGCGTCGATGAAAGAAAGATAAACAAAGGGTCTTCTCTTCTGCAGAGAAAAGAGACTCCAGAGAGAGAGAGAGAGAGAGAGAGAGAGAGAGAGAGAGAGAGAGAGAGAGAGAGAGATTCTTGGGGAGTTTGGAGTGAGGGAAGAGAACAAAAGAAGAAGGGCTGGCGAGAAGGGCAAAAAAAAAAGGGACCCCACTTTGTGCATGAGAAAATTATTGGGGATTCACGTGAATTACTATAATATATATGATCCAAAATTCATAAAATAAAAATTGCGAGATTAAAAAAAAAAAAACTGAATCTTTTCTTCTGTGGGTGTGGCGCTGTGAATTGTTTCGATGTTGGCCGCTAGTGCAAGTGGGGAATTTCAATTTTTTTTTTCAATTACAACGTTTATTTATTGATATATATATATATATATATATATATATATATATATATATATATATATATATATATATTGTGTCTATTTT
>NW_010965372.1:5341082-5352758 GCF_000463585.1 Tarenaya hassleriana | reverse complement strand
ACACGGAGCCGACAGCGGCGGCGATTGCGTATGGTTTGGACAAGAAAGGGACAAAATCCGGCGAGAGGAATGTTCTGATTTTCGATCTGGGCGGTGGAACATTCGATGTTTCGCTGTTGACGATCGAAGAAGGCGTGTTCGAGGTGAAAGCTACGGCGGGAGACACCCACTTGGGAGGTGAAGATTTCGACAACAGGCTTGTGAACCATTTCGTTGCAGAGTTCAAGAGGAAACACAAGAAGGATATCAGTGGAAACGCTAGGGCTTTAAGGAGGCTGAGGACTGCATGCGAGAGAGCGAAGAGGGCGCTCTCTTCCACCACGCAGACGAGCATCGAGATCGATTCCTTGCACGAGGGAGTTGATTTCTACTCGACGATCACGAGGGCGAGGTTCGAGGAGATGAACATGGATCTCTTCAGGAAATGCATGGATCCTGTCGAGAAAGTCCTTCAAGACTCGAAAATCGACAAGAGCCGTGTTCATGAGGTGGTTCTTGTCGGAGGGTCGACGAGATTTCTTCAACGGCAAGGAGCTCTGCAAGAGCATAAACCCTGATGAAGCTGTCGCCTATGGAGCTGCTGTCCAGGCCGCCATTCTTACAGGCGAAGGAAGCCAAAAGGTTCAAGATCTACTTCTTCTCGACGTCACACCTCTGAGCCTCGGAATCGAGACAGCAGGTGGAGTGATGACTGTTCTGATCCCGAGGAACACTACCATTCCCTGCAAGAAAGAGCAAGTGTTCTCGACGTATTCAGACAACCAGACGAGTGTTCTGATCCAAGTGTATGAAGGAGAACGCGCAAGAACCAAAGACAACAACCTCCTGGGAATATTCGAGCTCAAGGGCATTCCTCCTGCGCCACGTGGCGTCCCCCAGGTCAGTGTCTGCTTCGACATCGACGCTAATGGCATTCTGAACGTGTCGGCTATATATATATATATATATGCTGCGTCAATTGTCTTAACATGGGATAAAATGCACCAACTAGTAAAAATAACTATATATCATTTCCACAATATAAGATTCCACTACATGTTAGTAAAATAAAATCTAATGAGATGCCACATCTATAAGATGAGATATCTAAGATATAGGATTTATATATGGAGCGATCATCCATAAAGATGCGTATATAATATTTTTAATTAATTTAAAAAGAGAACACGTAAAGGAAAATGGTAATTAAATACAATGTATACATAAAGAGTGGTTTGGGTTTGTGATCGGCTTTCATCTACAAGAAGGGACTCCTCACCTTTCAAGGGAATCTAACTGTCACAAACTTATCGTAATATATATATACATATATGTATGTATATGTATGTATGTGTGTATATATATATATATATAATATGACCCCACTCCCCTCTCTTTTTATTTCTCATTCACATGCTGTTCCTTCACATGATTTTTCTCACAGTTACACGCCAAATATTTTCACATTTCATTCCAATATTATTAAGCTGCTTCTATGATATGTATATCCATTTTTCCTAGGTGTTGGGTACACCAAATTTAAAAATCTTTTCCCACCTGTATATCCCATGATTCGGATTCATATCAGTTTGTTTTACTAATGCCAAAATCGTACATAAATCTTGAATTCTGATGTTTTTTTTGTCAAAATTAAAAAGTTTAGTCTTTTTTTTTTCTAAATAAAACGCTATTAATAAATGGCGTATAAAGAATGAATTACATTAAACATACCCCAAATGGATCTTTCTTTTTTGTAAACAGTGTATTGATAAGAAAGCTGGTAAATAATAATTCCAAATAGCTGTAAAACATGAAGAAAAAAAAAGATTTTTTTTTAAAAAAAAAATGAAGGAACTTGTCTTTGGGGTATAATTTTTTTAAATCGAGCAAGTTGGTACATTTTGCTTTTGATCGGTTCTTGTATTGTTTGCCACTAGAAACAGCAATCAAGGAAACAGATTTGGGTCCAATCAAATTCCTTTGTTTCAAAACATTTCATGATTACAACTTATTACAAAGTTTTCCCAATCTCTCTGTCTCCTCATATTGCACCAACCCTTTTCCTTTACATGACATTACATGTAACAGAATCGACATGGTTCCCACTAACATCAGTCACCCGAGAAAACAAAAAAAAAAGTCTCTTCCTTTTTCTTGTCTGTTTCTACAACCTTGGCTCCTATGACCAAGGATCTGTAACCTCTGTTCCACTGTTAAGCTTGTTTGAATGGAACCTAAGATCTTTGTAATGAATGTTCAGTGTTTGTACATCTGTTTCTTGACAGGCGGGTGATAATGGTAAGTCAAGATCATTTCTTTCAGTACAACAACTGAAATAGACAGGGGATAGGCGAAAGAACATCAATGGTGAACTTAAACTCGTGCTCCATGAAAATGTGATCTACAAAACTTTGGACAGTAAACAAACAGACTAATCCCGCTTCCTGTTCAGTCGTCTCTTCTCGAGAAGAATCAAAACCAAGGAAACCAGCTGTCCGAATGCATAGCCGACAATAGCTCCATAACTCACACATACGGGCCATTCCTGCGCGGATATATCGTCATGCAAAGGTTAGCCACATGCTCAGAAGTTCTTTCTGATCAAACCATATGGCTAATTAATCAAGAGAATGGTCATGAGCAAAGGATAAATAATGGGCAAGGAAAGGCTCAATGCATATCAGTAATGGAGAGATATATACCTGCCATGGCCTTTCCCAGTCGAGTGGCATAGGCCAAGCTCCAAACCATGCTCCAATGATAGCTCCATAGGCCGGAACAACGATCATATATTCTCTACTTGCAGTTGGTCTGAAGGAACAAATCTAGGGATCAATGGCTGACACATTTTAAGCTCTATTATCAGATGGGTTTTGCAGCTGTGGGATCACAACGAATATGGTGTGTGAATTCTGATACAAAGTTTATGACTTACTTCATACATGCATAGGCACGATGCCAATCTGCCCATGATGCACCAAAAACTGCAGCTGCTGGAACAAACTGTGAGAAGCAAAACAATCAGACACAATCTAAGGGATGTCCTGGAACTTCTGTCAATATTTACGCATCAGAGATGTTATCGAGACCGCTGTTGGCAAGAATTTCAGCTGGGGAGCCTACCGTGAAAACAGACATTAGAAAAGACCAATTAATGGTTTTCCATAGATATCTGCATGCATGGGGCAGGCAAACACTGTATCAGTATACCGCAGAGACATGGTAATATGATCGAGGAGGTCCAAATCATCAACAATTTCGAAGAAACTGAGCAAATCGTTATCGGGCTGAAGAATTTGTTTTGTTTGAAGAGCATTCCTGATTTCAGTAATATATGAAGACGTTGAGAAACAAGGTCTTAAAGGAACATACTGCAAGCCAACAGGTGCGCCCAAAGCAATTGCTCCTGAAGCGTTTATCAGAGCCCCTACAATCAAAAACACGACAGAGGCTTGGACAAATTCATCAATCTTTCCAACCCTTCAAAAGTTCTGAATGGTTGATGATATCTATCTAATATACAGATGAATCAATCATGGAACCGAACCAGACAAAGTGCAGAATAATCCTTCAGAAGCTATGGCCAAGAGTAAAGATGAGCGAGACTGAACATGGTCAAACTTTGGTTCTGGCTAAGCAACTTGAATTTTCATGTGAACCCAAATCCATTGCACAAATGAATAAATTATAACCGTAATCATGATGTCGATGGATAAACTCTAATGAAGCTGAATGACTAACCAGTCACTAACCCTACAACGCTTCGCGCAGCAGCTCTCCAATACTGGAAAGGAAGGACAAAAACTCATTATGAGCACGAGAGAAACGATAAAGTTGCTTCCTTTTCTTTCCTCTTAAGTTCCATGAAATAAAAAGAAAATTCAGAAATTAAAGAAAACTCACTGGGCATTCATCTGCGTCTCGTCGGAACAAGCTGTAGGCGATTACCACAACCGGAAATTCAATACTCTGAAGAGGAAAAACATCGAATCAGGACAAAATAACTGAACGATTAGCTCAAGAACTTGAAAAAATCAACGACAAAACGAACCCAGATGAGAAGGAGAGTGAAAGATGGATTGGATATGAGATCGGCGGCGTAGACATGATGGGCCACCCAGAATCCAACAACCAGGAATAACCCAGAAACCAAGTAAACGGAAAATGCTCGTGAACCTGATACCGAACCATCACCGAATACAGCAATGGTAGTTTCCGATTTCTTCTTCTTCTTCTTCGCCTCTCTCATGGCTTTCTCGTCAAACCGAGCGTCGGATCACACGGGGGGGAAGACGACACAAAAAGGAAAAGGCTTGTATATTGGGCCTTAATGGGCCTGAACTATATGCCCGTATTGGCAGTGTTATATTGGGCTTCTTATATGGGCCGGAATGGGCTTATAGTTTGACTCATCTAGAAATCTAGCAAAGGGACACTTGGCAAAAATCTGCCGGAGAAAATATCATTACCCTCCGAGCGCCGGCGAAATCTAGAAATCTCTGGTACTTCTTGTCCCGTCTCTCCATTTTTCTGTATCTCCGTAGCGGCTTCTACACAATGTCTCTCGAGATATCTGATTATATCTATCTAACGCATATATATACACCTTTCCATCCTCTCGGATTACACATCCGACAGAAGAGAAAACACAGAAATCGGTAACGACTGCGACTTGAATCAGAGATTCTTAGAGTAGCTTTCAGTGGAATCAGCATCCAGATTCTGTTTTTTTTTTCTGGAAAGGTTTGATTTTTTGCACGGATGGCGACAAAAGCAGATAAGGCGATCGGCATCGATCTGGGCACGACATACAGTTGTGTCGGAGTGTGGATGAACGATCGTGTTGAGATCATCCCCAACGACCAAGGCAACCGTACGACGCCGTCGTACGTGGCCTTCACCGACACGGAAAGGCTAATCGGAGATGCTGCGAAGAACCAGGTGGCGATGAACCCTCAGAACACTGTCTTCGACGCCAAGCGTCTCATTGGCCGGAGATTCTCCGACCCATCCGTCCAGAGCGACATGAAACACTGGCCGTTTAAGGTTGTTTCCGGTCCCGGCGACAAACCCATGATCGTGGTCAAGTACAAGGGCGAAGAGAAGCAGTTTGCTCCAGAGGAGATATCTTCAATGGTGTTGACGAAGATGAGGGAAGTTGCAGAAGCCTTCCTCGGTAACGCCGTTAAAAACGCTGTCGTAACGGTGCCAGCTTACTTCAACGACTCGCAGAGACAGGCGACGAAGGACGCCGGAGCAATCGCAGGGCTCAACGTTCTGAGGATAATCAACGAGCCGACAGCGGCGGCGATTGCGTATGGGTTGGACAAGAAAGGGACAAAATCCGGCGAGAGGAATGTTCTGATTTTCGATCTGGGCGGTGGAACATTCGATGTTTCGCTGTTGACGATCGAAGAAGGCGTGTTCGAGGTGAAAGCTACGGCGGGAGACACCCACTTGGGAGGTGAAGATTTCGACAACAGGCTTGTGAACCATTTCGTTGCAGAGTTCAAGAGGAAACACAAGAAGGATATCAGTGGAAACGCTAGGGCTTTAAGGAGGCTGAGGACTGCATGCGAGAGAGCGAAGAGGGCGCTCTCTTCCACCACGCAGACGAGCATCGAGATCGATTCCTTGCACGAGGGAGTTGATTTCTACTCGACGATCACGAGGGCGAGGTTCGAGGAGATGAACATGGATCTCTTCAGGAAATGCATGGATCCTGTCGAGAAAGTCCTTCAAGACTCGAAAATCGACAAGAGCCGTGTTCATGAGGTGGTTCTTGTCGGAGGGTCGACGAGATTTCTTCAACGGCAAGGAGCTCTGCAAGAGCATAAACCCTGATGAAGCTGTCGCCTATGGAGCTGCTGTCCAGGCCGCCATTCTTACAGGCGAAGGAAGCCAAAAGGTTCAAGATCTACTTCTTCTCGACGTCACACCTCTGAGCCTCGGAATCGAGACAGCAGGTGGAGTGATGACTGTTCTGATCCCGAGGAACACTACCATTCCCTGCAAGAAAGAGCAAGTGTTCTCGACGTATTCAGACAACCAGACGAGTGTTCTGATCCAAGTGTATGAAGGAGAACGCGCAAGAACCAAAGACAACAACCTCCTGGGAATATTCGAGCTCAAGGGCATTCCTCCTGCGCCACGTGGCGTCCCCCAGGTCAGTGTCTGCTTCGACATCGACGCTAATGGCATTCTGAACGTGTCGGCCGAGGACAAGACCGCTGGTGTGAAGAACCAGATCACGATCACGAACGACAAAGGGAGACTGAGCAAGGAAGAGATCGAGAAATTGGTTCAAGAGGCGGAGAAGTACAAGGCGGAGGATGAGGAGGTGAAGAAGAAGGTCGAGGCCAAGAACTCGCTCGAGAATTACGCATACAACATGAGGAACACCGTGAGGGACGAGAAATTCGCGGAGAAGATGGATCCTGCGGATAAGCAGAATATCGAGAAGGCGATCGATGAAACGATCGAGTGGATCGACAGGAATCAGTTGGCTGAAGTTGATGAGTTCGAGTACAAGTTAAAAGAGTTGGAAGGAATCTGCAACCCGATAATCTCGAAGATGTACGGTGGGGCCGGAGCTGGTGCGGCCCGAGGTATGCCGACGAATGGCGGCTCAGGCGGGTCCGGGTCCGGTGGTTCGGCAGGTCCCAAGATTGAAGAGGTTGACTGAAGTGTGAAAGATATGATGATAATGTATGCTTGGGGTGTTGACCTTTTGGTACTCTGTTTTTGGTGAAAGTTTACTAAGCAATGTATGAGTGTGATCATATAATAAGTTTATGATTTGTGTGTTTTCATATTTCTTGAGTTTTTAATGTAATAAAATTACGTTTTCCTTTTTAAACCAAAAGAATTTGGTCGCGCTAGATAAAGTAAATATTGAGGTTTATGAATATATAAATGAAATGTGAATAAATTTTAAAAAAAATAAAGCAAGGATAATAATCACAAAACTAAATTTTCCATCTGTTACTACTGACCATACCACGTTGGTCCACAAATATAGAATATGGACCGAGTCCGTACACATCCGTATTTGACATTAAATGGTACGAAATACATGGGCCGAGAAGTGGGAATCTAAAGCCTAATTGAAAAGAGATCAAGACCCAACTAACAAAAGCCCAAGATATTTGCAAGAGATTAAAAAAAAAAAACAGATTAAAAAAGATTAAATTAACAAATATTCACTAATTGTCGTTACAAGAATTTTTTTAGCATCTTAATCTCGCCTTTTGTCCAAATAGTTTAAGAGAATATAAATATGTAATTAGTCCCATAATTTATGCCATCATCGAATAACACTAGTTGGGTAAGTTTCTCTAGTTGCATCACCTATTGTATTAACACACTTGCATGATCATATCCCAAATCAAAATCAAAATATATTTCGTCATAAAAATACATAAGATAGATATTGATCTCTATTTTGGAAGAGAGAGAGAGGGGCCATCGTTTGATGAATGAAAACAACGTGAATTTGGAGTAACGAAAAGAACAAACAAGAAAGAAAGATGAGTCGTGCCCGTATAGTCTATAAGAGAATGGCCCCAATTGACATGGAGGAATCTGTCTTTTTTTACCTTTATTCCACAAAGAACAAATGCAAATTCATATATATATATATATATATATATATATATATGCAAAATGATAAGAATCTTCTCACCCGAGTTCGAATCCACCTGGATAAAAACTTTACCCAAAAAACAATTTCATATATATATGGAAATTGTCCCTCGATATTTATTTTTGGATAATCGGAAGTTATGAATCGAGATCCAAACTAATCCCAAAATCGGAAACAAACCATGTGATTAGAATTCATATTTACTTTCTCAATTTGGAACTCAAAGTCGGGCTGAAAACAAGACATGTAATAATCTCTCTTGATATTATTATTTAATATACATCTAACCACAAAAAAGAAGAGTAACTAAATATATTAAAATCATTATTTTTAAGCATATGTTATTCGATTTGTTTTCATACTATTTGTTATGTTGTCTCGTCCCAATTAATGGTTTTTCTAAAAATAGTTGTGATGTTGATTTAGTGTTGTAGCGGTTATGTGAGTTACAAGTCATATCCACAAGAGTTCATCACAGGTTATTAGGAGCATGAGGGCTTATCTTTAATTAGTTTCTATGCAAAATATATATATATATATATATATATATATATATATATATATATATTGAAGAACAAAAGAAGTGAATTTGTACATGAAACCGAGAGCATTGAGTTGAAGGTTGATCCAGAATCTACACTGTTGTAAGGCTCTGGATTTATCCTGGAGAATTGATTTCAGACAACCTTATAATAATAATAATAATAATAATAATAATTCGGAGGAGCTTCAAATGTGTGATGGGAATATTCTTCCAATTTTTATTTCATTTTGGAAAGAAGGAATTATTAAAAGTATTTCCAAAATATTATTTTTAATATTCTCCCTTTCATATATGTTTGATTGACTATGACTTTGTCCACGTCCGATTATTATTTTTTCTTCTGAAGTTGAAAGACGCCAAAACAAAATAAATATCTAATAGTTTGAAATTTACATGCGTTTTATATTAGTAAAATATATATTGAAATTAGGTTATTTGTAGTTATATCACAATAATATTTATACCTGCCTATCAAAAAAAAATATTTATAACAATTCTAGAAATGATTAAGAATGGAAAGAGATCTATAGATACAAGATCTTCAGATTGAATGCAGATGATATATTTGAAATATTTATTAAATACGGTTCAGAATCTTCAGATTTCATAAAGGTTCATTAATGGATTGATTAAATTTCCAAGAAAGGTTTCAAATCCCTTAATTGGTGTTTTTTTAATCTTTTTATTTATGCATTTTTCAACATCTTTCTTTTCCCAACTTTTCTATTATTATGTAGGCGATTTTTTCTTTTTAAATTTAGAATAATATAGTGGGTATTTTATATTAGAACTGAGCCAAATTCTAGATTCTAAAAAAAAAAAAAAAAGCGTTGAGAAGTCCACGCGCCTGATTTTCTACTTTCTTTAAAAATTGTCCAGAGAATTTGTGTCTGTGACTCTCACGCGCCAAATCTGCGCGTAACAAGAGCCAAAAGCCTAACTGGACTCACCTTGCGTTGCCTTATGCTAGGCCCAGATTTGTTATCGGCCCATTATGGGCCCCGAAGAGTTTTTACCTCAACATAATTACATTAATATATTTTTCCTATTGTGCATCCACCTAAAAACAGATTTATCTATTATGAATGTCCTAAATATGAAAAAAGACAGATGATCTATTATAAATGTCCTAAATATGAAAAAATATATTGTAATCTGTTATTATTATTATTATTTTTTTATTATTAAATATGCATATGCAACCCCAAATATGATCTTATCGTAAATGTCCTAAAAATACGTTTGCGTTTTCTACGATATGGAATTTTCAGGCACCAGATATTCATAATTTACCACTCTTTCACATGCGTTAATACGGTATACCATACAAAAGTCCAGACTCGGTCATCGCAAAAAAAAAAAAATGTTTATTTTAAAAAAAAATTTATTTTTATAATATTCCCTAAAAAATCGGTTGCTTTACGGATAAGGACGTTACTTTTTCATCACTATCCATATCTCCGGTTTCTATATATACAGCCCCCGTTGTTTATCCACAATCCAATCCATTATTACAACCAAAAAAAAAAAAAAGAATCTTGCTTCAAAAATTTCCAGGAAAAAAAAAATGACGACTGCTTTGACGATTGGAGCAAACGGGTTCTCGGGTTTTCCGGGTTCATCTTCATCATCGGCGTCTTCTTCATCGTTTCGATTCAGGAGCAGAAGGAAGAACACGAAGATGCTCAACAGGACAAGAGTCTCCTGTTCTTATTCTTCTTCTTCGTCGTCTTCCGTGATGGATCCGTACCATACACTCAAGATCCGACCCGATGCTTCGGAATACGAGGTCAAGAAAGCTTTCAGACAACTGGCGTTGAAGGTGAGAATCCCATGAACAATCAGATCGATCGTAGTTTACCCACTCGGAAAGAGGAACGAAAGATCAAAACTTTGGTCGATTAGGTTTTCTGGGTTCCTTCGAATCTCAAGAATTTATTCATAGATTCGCCTGATTCGATCGAATGATTCCATTAATTTGTGTTCTGGGTTGTGTTTTCTGTTCCCCTTTCTCTCGCAGTATCATCCCGATGTATGCAGAGGAAGCAACTGCGGTGTACAGTTTCAGACCATCAATGAAGCTTACGATGTATGTGTTTATTAATCGGACTTTTGGATTCATGTTTTAGATCATAACCCAGATTTCGGATCATTAATAGGCCCCACAACAAATCATTGTGTGTAATTGTTTTTTCTCCTCAAAGCCTGATTAGTTGAAGAATTTCTGTGAAGAAACGTGTTTATCGTGTTATAATTAACCATGAGGATAAATGTTTTTACCTAATGACAAGACAAAAACATCAACAGGAGATTAAAACATAAACTGTTTGAAGGTTGTAATAATATATGTGTATCTTGGTTGCTTGAAGATTGTGATGAGGCAAATAAGGGGACAAATGGAGGAGGCGGAGGAATTCGAGGCGTTCGATGGAGGGGCGGACGAAGGGTTCACGGGAATGAACGATCCAGATTACGACATGTGGGAGGAGTGGATGGGTTGGGAAGGAGCCGGCATCAGAGACTACTCCTCCCACGTCAATCCTTATCTCTGAAATTCCAAGCCTATGTATATAAGTGGGGGAAAATTGTACATTGTGTAAATATTGTTATTAGCGCAATTAGTTGTTTTTTCATCAATAACTAATCAATGTCGCTTCTTTGAAACTAATATTATAATTAAAATTGTAATAAATTAAAGCGGTTGGTGGTGATGATGACCTTTTCAGACGCGAAGAGTCTTTTACTATTTCAAAAGTTTGTCTTTGAGGGTCATGGAGACGACGAATTCATCTCGAAGTCCGTACGGTCATTCATTAAATTGAAATCGGAGTTTACCAAAATAATTTAGTACTTTGTCGTTTCTCTTGTCAAATCTGACTGGTTCACACGTCATATTTTTCAATTTATCCATTTCAATTTTTGTCTTTTCATAAATTATATATATATATTTTTTTATCCCATAACGAATCTTCAACGATCTCATTACATGTAAGGTATCAAAGATTACTAACAAAACAGCTTGTTATTATTTTATATATTTTATTTTGCGGGTTTCAGGTTTCGGGTATCCAAAAATAGTAAGTGGTAGTATTCGAGAGTTTCGGGTATCCAAAAATAGTTTAGTTAGTACCTGTTGCTGAATCTTTCGACGGCATCCGTGGCGTCGAGAAGGGTTTCGTTGGCTTTCTCCAGAGCCATGTAAAGCTCTTTCCGTCGACAGTTACCACCCCAAACCTCCAAACCTTGTTCTTCGTCATGATGCATATTTCCACGTCTTTCTCGGGCTTTTCCACACCCCGTTTCGCCCGACTCTTTTCTGAATCGGCATCTTCCCTCAGCTTGTTTAACGCGAGTAAAGATTCCTGCCATTCAGGAACGTTTTCAATGATTTGCTTCTTCACCGTCGAGATATCTTGCTCTCCCTTAACAATGGATGCAGCAGGAACGAGAAGAATCAAGGTGACATTTTTATACTGATAAGGAAGGAGATACACTCTTGTCGACAGTT
>NW_010965372.1:5292729-5341069 GCF_000463585.1 Tarenaya hassleriana | reverse complement strand
TACCCTCTTTCTTGAGTTCTGTGGAGATATATTGTCGGGGTGGTGCCATGATCTGGTGAACCGACAGCCTCCTTACCCCAAATCTCGGTTACAAGAAAACCGTCCTTCCCTTTCGACCACTTACCGTTCTGCAATGGCCTAATAACATGATGCGTGCTATCACCATTTCCAGAAGGCATTGTACCAGTTGAACAAGATTGAGATGAACCAGGCCCTTTTCGTAGGTACGACCAAGAACTCGAACCAGAGGATAACACACGTGCGGTAAGCCCCATAAACAGAAAATGTAAATAAGTTGGCCGTGTCATCCTGAAAAGAACATACCATTCAGAGTAAAGATTCTTATCGTACATCAACGGATTGTTCGGCATGTCACTTGCGTTTGTGTCCAGTTACCGATTTGTATCGAGCAAGAATTCGGTGACAGATATAAAGGGTCTATATTCTCGTCGGTGGAAAATCATTTGGAATAACGGGAATAACGAGAAAAGACATACAGCTGAGAGAGTTGTGGAGACCGGTAGGTCTTGGAATAAGATCACAGAGTGGCATGTCATAGTTCCAGGCTCCAGCACATGATTCTAGCATTCCGACAAGAGACTGCACATGCGAAAGTACGAGTCAATATACTAGAAGATGAAAATTTTGAACCATTGGTAAGCACATAATCTGCTGGAGAATGAGAAAAAAAACCTGAACTTCAAGTGCTGCTTCCCTTCTTAGAGTGAGCATCTGAACAGTTCCATATTCATTTAAGGATTCACGAAACGACGGTAACTGAAGTTTCTTCCCGACAAAAAGATCTGTCTCAAAGAGAAAACCATTACATCAGATATTAAACAGATAGCAGCAACTCGAGCATTACACAGTTTTGCGCAAATCCAATTCGAGGAATTTGACACAGCAACCGCTTTTGATATGCTGAAAATTGGTAACGTGAAGTGCATTGAAGCACGACCAGAACAGAACGCATACGGGAGCAGACATATATGCTCGATTTGGGAGGTACGACTTACCATTCAAATAGTCCATAATGAACGAATACAAGTGTGACCGCGTAAGCCCTCCAGTTGGTTCTTTTTCAAGTAATGCTCTAACTGAGCCGTGAAACATCAAGAAGAGGGAATGCACTTCCTTAAGCACATTCCTTAATGCATCAAATCTCCATATGGCTTCCATCTCCTTATTTTTCTCCACCACCTGCCAGTGTTTAGGTCAGATTCTGTACATTGGCATGCATTACACAAAAAAAAGTGAAACGCATATTGCGCAAAGAACAATTCCTCTAAGATCGCATTAGCTATACAACATCATTTAAACGACGAGCGCTTCAAGCAATATAAGAGATCACACTCGTTGATGCCTTACCATCACCATCCATATATCAGGCTCTGCCTCATAGTAAACATGTGAATGCTTCTTAGCTTCTATTACCTCACAAGCTGCCTCTGGGGAGAAAAGTCTGCACAAAATTTACACTACGCCTCAAATACAAGGAAATCACAGACAACCCAAACAACTGAACAGAAACAGAATGTCTTTTTTCAAAGTCGCACAGTCAAGACTTATAACCAGATCGTTGTATCCATCCAACACTTGAATTGCTGACCATCAAGCAGAGAACATTAAACAGAAACCCGGTTGGCAAGATGACCTTGTAAAGGTAATGACATTCGCTTAGGCCGATAACCGATAGCTGAGTTGAGAAGGCTAAATCTGCGGGGTAAAAGAACAAGATCTTGTCTAACTCATGCTCTTCAGCCTGGCCTCTCCTCTCAAGTCGAAGGCTTTCACTGGGAGAGCTCACGGACACCATCCCCATCTTTTCTATGAGCTCAAAAAACACACCCTAACACACAAAAAAGACAGTCTTCATAACTCAAGCAATATTAGAAGAACTTGATCAATTCTGCAATCCTTAAAAATATCTACTTTTAAATTCACGAACAAAATTGGATTTTTGGGGCACATTCTAATTCATTTTTAGCTTACAAACCATGAGAATCATTCCCCGTACAGTCAGAATTCAACGTGTAAACCTATATCTCGAGAACAAAGATTACAACTTTAGGGCTCAGAACATCGCGAGACAAACTAAATCGTCTCGCATGATCATCTGTAGAATCGCGTAACCCACGAGCATCAATCACAAAACCCACGAAAAGTCGGAAAATTTATTACCTCGAGGCCGATTCCTCGAGCTAAATCGAAGAAGCTATCGACTTTCGCTGATTGAAGTAATCATATATCAGAACAAAAAACCTAAATGCAAAAGCGAACTTCAAATCATTCCGACCTCAGATTAAGCAACCCTTCGCGGAATTAGAGCGAGGGAAAGACCAATCGAAGTAAATATTTTGATCAACAGACAATTTCTGAGAATCTAGGGGAGAAGAATGGACGGGTAACTAACAAACTAGCGCGCACTAACCAGATCGAACAATTAACCGAGTCGGGTTCAAGAGAGATTCGGGTCAAGACCTGAAACGGGTCGGATCAGACGGATCTCTTAGTTCTGCATTTCCTTGCTTACATCATCTCATTTCCACGGATTCCCGTGCTGACTGTGTCCTACACACGTTTGCCTCCAAATATTTGTTCATTAGATTCCAAAAGTTAAGATTTTTTATTATTATTTTCTCACGCTATAAATGCAAAATCAATATAATGTAAATTTTCTTTTTGTTTATTACGCCGGATGATACAACTGCTTAACCATAACACTTTCAAAGAGAAAAAAAAGAACAAACCTTTGAAAATAGTGTCGGACGGAAGTTATTGTCCTAATTGAAGGCATGTTTTTTTTTTCATCTCAAAGCCATGAGTAGAAATTAAGATTAGTGGTTAGAAAAACGGTTAATTTGATTTTGAGTATTGCAACCAAAGCAAAATTAGTTACGGATCGGTTTGAATTTCCTCCACGAGGGCACCTCGAATTCACCGGCAACCAAAAAGCTTTGCGTGTTCTTCGTGCCCTTCTTTTTTTTTTTTGGTTAAATTCTTCGTGCCCTTCTTCTTCTTCTTCTTCTTCTTCTTCAGTTCGTTCAGAAATACTTCGGCGATTCCGAGCCGACCATTTTGAGTCTTGCTCTTGGGTATCTTCATCGGCTTGATTCTCTCTCGCGCCTCCTCGGGATTCAGTACAGTTCCAGTGCTGAAACATGTCAACGTCTCAGAGGTGAATTCTGCTTTGGAATTTCAGAAATTCACGATTTTTCCGGGGCTTTCGCCTTCGTTTTGATCCTTCTAATTCTGGGTTTTTTTTTTTTTTTTTGTCATCATCTGCAGTTGTCCGATTCGGTGTGTGATGGGTATTACAGGGTCTGCAATCCCGAAATGACCACGGAAATTCCGACTCTGATCCGCTTTTGATCCTCGCGTCGTGTTTCTGTACGATTGTTCTTGTCTATTCTCCTTCTCATTTCCTAAATTGTCGGCAGTCTCCGATTTATGATCGGTTTCTGAGGTTAGTACGCAGTTTTCTGATAAATTTTTTTTGTCTGGATGCATGACGAACCCTGAGATCGTTCTTGATTTCCTCTGTGATATATTGTTATCTAACCGTAGATTCAAATTTCAAAGTTATCTGATTTAAGTTCGAATCTCTAGAAATACTGTAGATACGTGTAATGTCTCCAGAAACTATTTGCAGAAGTTATTCAAAGAAGCTTCTCATTGTGAATTTGATTCTCTTAATTATCCTGCAAGTGATCAAAAGGATATATACTCACCCGTCTGTCTAATCTGGATTTCAGTGTCTCGAAACTGGCAGTAATGTCCGAACTGAAAGAGCGGCTGCTTCCTCCAAGACCAGCTTCTGCGACGAACCTTAAGGATTCAGTGTCAAGGCCTTCTGCTTCTGGAAGACAACCTCTGAAAGGAGTTGATGTTTCGGGTCTCAAGAAACGAGGTCAAGGGCTTCGGTCATGGATTCGTGTCGATACTTTGGGCGACACCCAAGTCATTGAGGTTGACAAGTTCACAATGATGCGTCGGTGTGACTTGCCGGCTCGTGATTTAAGGCTCCTCGATCCTCTGTTTGTGTATCCGTCAACAATCTTGGGCAGAGAGAAGGCTATTGTCGTGAACCTAGAGCAGATCCGTTGTATTATTACAGCAGATGAGGTTCTGCTGTTGAATTCCCTCGACAATTATGTGTTCCGGTACGTGGTTGAATTGCAGCAGAGACTGAAGACCAGTTCTGTTGGCGAGGTTTGGCAGCAGGACAACGATTTTGGGAATTCATCCCCTGATTATTTACCTTTCGAGTTTAGGGCTCTTGAGGTTGCTCTAGAAGCTGCTTGTACGTTCCTCGATTCCCAGGTCGGTAATGTTAACTCAAAACTATATAACTAAGAGGGCTTCTATTTTGGTGATTTTCTTAGAGAAATGTATCGGTAACTCGAATGAATTTTGTGAATTTCTAAAGGCTTCTGAGTTGGAGATTGAGGCATACCCGTTATTAGACGAGCTCACATCGAAGATCAGTACCTTAAACTTGGAACGTGTACGCAGACTGAAAAGCAGACTTGTAGCATTGACGAGAAGAGTTCAGAAGGTGCGGGATGAAATTGAGCAGCTAATGGATGATGACGGGGATATGGCGGAAATGTATCTAACCGAGAAGAAGAAAAGGATGGAAGGGTCTTTCGATGTTGATCAGTCATCACTCGGTAACCGATCAAATGATTGTCTATCTGTCTATGCACCAGTTTCTCCCGTCTCTTCTCCTCCTGGTTCTCAGAGACTCGAGAAAAGCTTGAGCATTGCCAGAAGCCGCCATGACAGTGCGAGGAGCTCAGAAGGTGCAACTGAGAATATAGAGGAGCTAGAAATGTTGCTTGAAGCCTATTTTGTTGTCATTGATAGCACACTAAACAAGCTGACGTCGGTATATATAAACTCCATTTCTAACTCTTAGTTCATTCATGAAGTTTACTTCATCATCTTTTCTACTCTTCTGAAGCAGTTAACTCATCTTTGTTGATTTGTGACATTTCAGTTAAAGGAATACATTGACGATACCGAGGATTTTATCAACATTCAACTGGTATATCCTTCTCTCTTCTCTTCGGTTTAATCTTACCGAAGATCTTGTAGCAAAAGACTGCAGCTTTGATATCATACCTTATAGTTTCTCATCGAGATTGGACATAAACTGGATTTCGGGTCTTTCTGTTTCGAGTTGAATATCGTCGGATTTGCAGGATAATGTCCGGAATCAGCTGATCCAATTCGAGCTGCTGCTGACCACTGCAACCTTCGTAGTAGCCATTTTCGGGGTTGTGGCTGGAGTCTTTGGGATGAACTTCGAGATAGATTTCTTTCAACAGAGAGATGCATTCAAATGGGTTCTGATAATTACTGGATCATGCGGCATGGTTATATTTTTGGCATTCATCTGGTTCTTTAAGTATAGAAGACTAATGCCCCTATGAAGATGTTGATGCTCACAAACAAGATGATTTCTGATATTCTTTTGGGTATATGCCTATTTATTGTTCATTTCCATCATCATAGATGAAACATTTGTTTGTTCTGAGCAAAGAGAAGAATTATTTGACATATTGGGGGCAGCTCTTCAGTCTCTAGCTAAAACGTGGCAACTCTGGTAACAGGAATACACATCTATTCTTGCATATACATCAGGAAAAAAAGGAAGAAAAATGTGATCAGATCTTCTTGTTTATTTGACATATATGCTGGAATCTCAACAAATTACAGGAAGATTCATGGGATGGGAAACAAAAAAACATCTGGGCCACTGCCTGCCTCGGACTATGTCAGAGTCCTATGAACATAGAGAAAACGCTGTAGAATCATTCTCAATCAGTTTGTGACTAGATTCTGCAAAAAGGGTCTGCATTCTACTGGTCAGATGATGAACCAGAGGACAGCCGAGCTTTCCGTGCTTTATCGGCTTTTTCCAAGTAATCCTGGTGAGACTGATGCTTTGAGCCTGCAGCATAACCAAGTTAGATAAACCCTTTACAAGCACATTGAATTACATTCTCCTCATATTCATGCAAAAGCAAAACATGTACAATGAGAATGAGATTTTGAAGGCAAACAGATGTACAGAACACTGGGGAAGTATCTGTCTAATGTTTCATGAGAAGGGTAATATTATAAAGACTAATACATACACACACACACAAACGCACATAAGAATTGAAAAGTCTTAACAGCTTGTAATTAAGGAAATCAGTAATCTCGGTTTTACCGTCCGTACACTCTCCCCTTATTCAATCTTTGCCATGCAAGAAGATGGGAATCACTAGTTCTAAAGCTTGTTATCGCTAGAACTTGCAGAGACTAATCTCTCAACAGGGATCAAAAGGCTAGGAAGTTGTGACTGATGCTTTTAGCTCTGACATATCCAATCAGATTCCAGTTCATTCAGCTCATCCATTAACTGACAAACAAGCCCTGTCTCCCACTTAGCGACAGATTCGAAGCCAGAAGTTGGGTTTTGTCGGTATGTTCTAACCCTAGCACCGTTTCGATAACTGAAACATAGATCAATCCTAACCCACTTTCCTTCTGATCATCTCCACCAAATAAAAAAACGGAAATCCATAAAGATCTTGACTTTGCCACTTCACCAAACAGGAATTCATCCCCAGATCGAACCACCAGTAAGAAACACTACACAATCTGAGAAAAAAACCAGAAGATTCGAAAAACCCACCTCGATTCATCAGATACCAAGGGACTCCGAAGACGACGGTGATATTCCCGATCCCAGCCATGACATGCTTCTTGTCTATAGAAAATGCTCCATCTTCGTCCTATATCCTCCTCCGTCGATATTAGCAGCTCGATTACTCTTCGCCTCGTTTCCCATCTTGATCTCGGATACTTTCCTTCAATTTCCCAGAGTCGGAAATCAGATTGCTTAGATTTTCGTCTGGGTTTATCAGGAAACAAGAAACTCCATGAAAGGACGAGGATTTAGAGAATTCTATCAGTTCTATATGGGCCTTGCAGAAGCCCATTTTAAACATTAATAGCCCAAAACTCATATTTTCTATTATTACAAATTATCCCCAAATTTATCTTTATTTACGTTATGAGTGCCGATTCGCATTCAAATGTGCCCAAAACTTTCCTGGAGTTCACTTTTCGGCCCCGTTGTCGGCCTAACTAAGAACATTTTCCCGTTAGGAACTGTCGTCGTCTACTTCCGTTGAACAATGGCTGCGATTCTCACCATCGCGAGGAGGATTGCAAGAATGCAACAGTTTCGTTTTGCTCGAAATCCATTTCTACAATCTGCGATCGCTAATTCTTTCTCGCGGTCATCATCGTCGAATCTCTCTTCTTTCTCTTCAGCATTTCATCGAACAGGTTCAGTACGTTCTCGACTATGCACACATTTCCTTCGTCGTATTTCGTTAAAGCGCTTGTCCACTCAAATCAATGCGCAAGTATTTGACTTTCCCTCTTCGGAGACCCAAAATTTGATTCCACCGGATCAGCGTATGATTGATTTGATCAGACGGGTGGCTCTGTTGGACTCGGAGGCGCATGCCATGGCTTCTCTCGAAGATTCATCCTTTCATCTGAATCACGATTCGTTGTATTCTTTGATATGGGAATTTAGAGACGAATGGAGGCTTGCCTTTTTGGCGTTCAAATGGGGCGAGAGATGCGGCCGCGGTGATAAAAAATCTTGCGAGTTGATGGTTTGGGTTTTGGGTAATCATCAAAAGTTCAATATCGCCTGGTGTTTGATCCGAGACATGTTCCATGGTTCAACAGATACGAGAAATGCCATGTTTTTGATGATGGACAGGTCGTATTTCACATTCTTTCAGATTTTCTGTTAACTTTGACATGATGTAGGTTTGAGATTGTCCTGTATAGTAAGGTCACTAGTTCAACTTTCAGATAACTCAAGCTAATGGAGATTGATTTGATTCACGATTTTCGTTCTCTGTTCATAATATTCGTCATGTGATGAAATGATAGTACTAAGTATTGAGTTATTTGACTTTTTTTTTATGTAGATATGCTGCTGCTAATGATACTAGCCAAGCTATTCGGACTTTCGATGTCATGGATAAATTCAGACACACCCCTGACGAAGAGGCTTTTCGAGGATTATTGTATGCCTTATGTAGACATGGCCACATAGAAGAGGCTGAGCAATTCATGCTTGCAAATAAAAAGCTCTTTCCAGTGGATGTGGAAGGATTCAACATTGTTCTTAACGGTTGGTGTAACATTTGGGTTGATGTGACTGAAGCAAAGAGGATTTGGCGGGAGATGGGGAATTACTGTATCGAACCTAACAAGGATTCCTATGGACACATGATCTCGTGCTACTCTAAAGTCGGGAATCTCTTCGAATCTCTCAGGCTTTACGATGAAATGAAGAAACGCGGGTGGTCACCTGACGTTGAGGTTTACAACTCTCTGGCCTATGTGTTGACCCGTGAGAATTGCTTTGATGAAGCTCTGAAGCTTGTGGAGAAAATGAAAGAGTCGGGACTAAAACCGAATTCAGTAACTTACAACTCGATGATACGCCCTCTATGCGAGGCTAAAAAGTTGGAGGAAGCAAGGAATGTGTTGGCCACCATGATCAACGAGAACCTAAGTCTGACAATCGATACATTTCATTCATTCTTGGAGATTGTAGATTATGATCGAACTCTGGAGGTATTAAATGAAATGAAGATTGCTGGTTTAGGTCCCAAAGGAGACACCTTTCTCCTCATTCTGAGAAATTTGTTCAAGGAGAAGCAACCAGAGAACGTCTTGAACATTTGGGCTGAAATGGCTCGTTTTGACATTGTAGCCGATCCCACTCTTTACTTGGCAATGGTTCAGGGTCTTGTGACATGTGGTTGGCTTGCAGAAGCCAGAGAGATTTATTCAGAAATGAAATCAAAGGGGCTTTCAGGGGATCCTAAACTCGAGAAACTTCTTCAGAAACCAGTACGAGGAAATGTCAATGGGAGAAAGAAGAACGTGAGAGGGTTCGGAGCGAGTAAAATGAAAGGTCTTCAAAAACAGAGTTCTAGGGAAAGCTATAAACGACAAAATTGATCAAGATACGTAAAAGAATTAGATGTGGATTTGACCAGAGATCGTAATCAAAAGATCACTTAGATTATTTTCAGCTCAATTTGGGCATAATCCTGAGAATTGTGATACAATGTGTCTGCACGAGACCAAGAGACAATTGCTCCTTCATGCTGCAGTTTGCTACAGGAAGCTTTCCTGCCGATCTATCAATGGCATTTGCTTTGTATTTTCGCGCTAATTCGGCATTCAGTTGCAGGGTAATCCCTTCATCCATTTACCAGATTTGTGATCACTAAGAGATTTCGGCACAAACATTTGCTTAACTTTTTGTCTTTGAAGTATGATCGAACCTGGGAGCTTTTGGAATTACAAGGGCTAAACTTAGTTTATCCACGAAAACGTTGTTGCTTATCATTTGTATAAAAGCTCTAAATCAAAGATTACGTTTCCTCTGCATTATGAAGCATAATCTTTTTCCTTTTCCTTTACAGGCCAGAACTTCTTTTTCCTTTGCACATTGCCAAGGAGAATACTTCAGCGACCTATTGAACAAATGACACGCCTTTCATGCAACCCGAGCATCGATGTGTTGTGCTGCAAATAATTGCAGATCCAACAAGAATCGAAAATGTAAGTTTCTTCAAAATCCTATCCACAAGATATCTATTGATATGTTCTCGGTTTTTCTTTTCTTGCTTCTAAGGAGAAGACCTTTGGCTGACAGAAAATTGCAAAAAAAATCTATCTTGAAACTATCCTTTTATGGACATACATTCAATTAGGACGAAAGGGAATTTCATATCAACTAGAATTCAGTTCTTGTACTCTGTCTGCGCCATACAAATTCGAATTTGAAACTTCAAGTAACTTTAATCATAAATATCTTTTAGATTTACAACCTTTGAGTACAGATTGGATTATTATATTCCTCTTATGTCCCCCAAGAAATAAAGGGCCCGGGTTCAGTCTCTCTTCCATCTTACAACTTACAAGGAGTTTATTTTATGTATCAAAGTAGTAATGCATGATTCTGTTTTTTTTTTTCTGCTGCGTTATTATGTTTTAATTCATGAAATGGGGGACAAAATCTAGGCTGGATAGAGAGCATATCTTCTTTTAACAAGGGCCAGTAGAGGGGCAAAGGGGGACAACTTCCTTGATATTTTTTGCTGCTGCGTTAGACCCTCACCATCACATGCTTTAAACCAAGCACGCGCAGACATAATATGTCTTGTAATGATATTTTATTGTATATTTATATCACTTATACCTCACAAAAGTCAATTCCTTTTTTAAAAATTTTGAATCTTTACATGGAAATTGGATTGTTGGCATTAATAATAACAGCAATCGATTGTTCTCAGCATGTTAGTATCAATTCAAAGTTCGTTAGACCAGAAATTGGAATCCGAAAACAGAAAACACTCATTTATGACGCTCTTCGCATTATTTTATTTGTTTTTGTTCTCTCTTTTGTGTGATGGCCCTTCTTATCCGTTGTCCAGCTACCCAATAAAGCTAAGTAGAAGGAAGTAGAAGCTTTTGACTATTTCAAGAGTGCTACAGACTCTGGTCAAGATCCAAGAAAAGCTGGTTTCAAAACCCGCTCCGAACTCAAAATGTGGAGCTCTTCTGAAAAATTCTTCAGCTTTCTGGTCTTGGTCTCCGCCATCGCCGCCGGCACGGTGTTCTCTCCGGCTGCCGCAACCGACCACATTGTTGGTGCCAACAAGGGATGGAATCCCGGCATGAACTACACTTCCTGGGTTAACAACCAGACCTTCTATGTCGGCGACCTTATCTGTACGTCCTCTCTCTCTCTCTCTCCCCCCCCCGGCCCTGTGTGTGTGTGTGGTTATGTTTATGGGTGGCTTTTGATTAGGTTGGATCTGTTTGAGGCACTTTTCCTGCATCGGGTTTAGTGTTAAAGAAAAGACGTGTTCTTCGACCAGTGAGGTTTGACCTCGGTGGATCTAAAGTTTTAACCTTTGTTCAAAAAGTAGACACCAAATGGGAGTATCATAGTGGGTGAAAAAGGTGTATGACATTTTCTTGGAGGTCTAGGGTTTAAACCCCCCATTCCGCGATTGCCTCCATTGATATGTCTGCAGTTTAGGGTTTGAGCTATTGTACAAGCGTGGGGATTTTACGGGTTCACACAATTATGGAAAAGAAAAGTACGTTCTTTAAGACTTTAACCAGTGAGCTTAAGCTTTTGACTGTCTTGCTAGAGATCTTTAGATTGAACTCTCTGTCTTGATATTATGTTCTTGAACCAATGGGATTCTATGTAGCCGTGGAATTTGAATGGAACCATCTTTCCGATCGAAGTCATCGACACCATTATCTTTTTACGATTCTGGTATTAGTCTCGATTTTTGGGTTCATATTCGGTGCTTTTGAATAAAATCCATAAATCTTGGAGAAACAATCTGTTACGGAGCTATTTTCTGGCGGTTTCTTCTGCTGATACATTTCAAGATCCTCTCTCCAGATGACACTGGCACAGAAAACTAGTCTGGTTCTGATACATACACACACAAATGATTTCTGTTGTGGATGGCAGCCTTCAGGTACAAGAAGTTCCAGTACAATGTGTTTGAGGTGAACAAGACAGGGTACGACAACTGCACGACCGATGGAGCAGTAGGCAACTGGAGCAGCGGCAAAGACTTCATACCTCTCAACGAGGCAAAGCGGTATTACTTCATCGGAGGCAATGGTCAGTGCTTCAACGGCATGAAAGTAACGGTTCTCGTTCACCCTCTTCCTCCTCCACCCTCGAGCTCCGTTTCAGCCAACCAGACTTCTTCCACTGTCTCTCTTCCTAAGCAATCCTTCAGGGCCTTAGTTGTTGTGTCATTTGTTTCTGTTTTTTTCAGATTCGGTCTGATCTAAATCACTTTTGGGAGTCGTTTTCTCATCTGGGTTTTGTTTCTTCACCATTTGGATTAAGGCTTGGATCAAACGGTTCATGCCATCAGGGTTTTTATGAGTGAAATGAGTGATTCGTCATTTAGATTCAAAGGTTGTTTTGCATTGATGTTGTAATGGGCACTAGACTTTTTGTCTGTTTCAGACACAGACACAGACACTGACTGGGAATTTATTTGTTTGCCTCCTTGATAGATTTCGTCTCCATTTAATGCCAAAGGAACATCCGGCAGGGCATTGACTCAGTTTATAATGCATTTATTTCCATTCCTTCCCTTGAAAACCAATATTTCTTTATTTTAGGTTTCATTTAGTTTTGACCTAATTATTTTTTATTTGGCTTATTTAATTTTTATATTTCACCTAAAATTTAGTATATGTAACACATCATGATTTTTTTTCAACTAATTAAAAGCTATTGATTTTGTTTTTTTTCCTCCTAATCTTTAGACATTTTTTTCATTATTGTCGAAATAATAGCAAGTGTGCGTTTTCCTTTAGCTTTAGACTTAAAGAGTGCCTTTGTGGTTACGTTAATTCCGCAAACTCCGGGACGCGATTTTACGCGTTTCCAAGTTGCGTTCTGAATCGCAAATCCAGGCGTATCAAACGCCAATATGATCTCAACAGACCTTTCGAGACAAGGACAAAGGGCACAAACGAGATCGAATGATGTTAGAATTATACAAATATATAATTTCTTTTTTTGTTAATTTTCCATATCTCTATAATTTCAAAACACTTTTTATATAAATTGATTCGTTTAATGGTTATGCGATTAATGAAAATAAGACAGAATTCAAATATACTCACCAGATACATTCTCGACTAATTAAGAGATCTTCTCTGCTAAATTACATTCACTCGATCAAAAGCCACAAAAAAAAAAAAAAAGAATCTGAAACCATTTTACAACAGAACAAGAAAAAAAAATGAAAACTTCCTACTCGGCATTGTTCTTAAGTCTCCGGTTGGATCTGCTGCCGTAAAACTTGGCGGGGGGGGGAGGGGGTTGGATCGCCTGCCGTAAAACTTGGCGGGCGGCGATGGCGAAAATTCGAAGGCAGCCATCGACGAAAACTCGGTTTCCCCTTTCAAGATCCTAACGATTTCAGCAATGTCAGGCCTTAGCTCGGGCGATTTCTGCAGGCAAGCCAGAGCCAAGTTTATGCACAGACCCGCCTGTTCTTTGCTGTACTCGTCGTTCAATTTCTCGTCCACGAGCTCAAGAACGTTCCCCGACTGAGCCAAATGCCTGCACCAGCTCACCAAGTTCGCTTTCTCGAGCTTCATAGGCGATGCAAGAACGTGTAATGGCCTTCTGCCCGATATTATCACCAGAATCAGAACTCCGAAACTGTAGATATCGCCTTTCTCCATCAAGTATCCGCATCCAATCCCGATCTCTGGAGCGATGTAACAGAGTGTTCCTCTCATGCTCGTTGTGCTGCTGAGTTCTCGGCTGAACAAATCTCCGCTCCACATTTCGCTGCCTCCCATTGATCTGTTTCTGCTCTTTCTTCTCCATCCCCTTCTGAAACTGAACTCTCCCTCGGCCTCTCGGTCATGGATGCTGCTTTCTCTGAGTGTTTTCCTTTTTCGGAAACAGAAATGTGGAACCTTTAGCCGATTCTTGAACTTCATTCTGAACATCCTCGTCTTTTCGCTGTTCAGATGTTCCTCCTTCCACCATTCTTGCATCTTCCTATGCTTCTTCTTCTTCTTCTTCAATTTCCGGCTCTTCTCCGCCCTCTCATCGATCTCTTCCTTTGCGAACTCCTCCTCCAGAGTGTCGAACCTCGATTCGTTTAGTCCAGACTCGTTCCGATCTTCGAGTTTATCGGTCGTTCTATTCGAATTCCCCAGCTCGGGCTTCTCAGCAGTGATCTTGTTGGGTTCATCTTCCCAGTCAGGATTCGTCGCGTAAATCTGGCTTCCGATCCATTCCCTCACGTAATCTTTACTACACAGTTCGCCACTCCCGTCTTGCTTCCACCACCAATCTCTCCCCCACTGCTTCGATCCCTTTCCCAGATCAAGAACAGAGTTAGGGCTCAAATTCAAGCCCTTGCAATGCTCTCCAGCATCAAACTCATCATCCACGTCGTTCGAAACCTCCTTCCCTTTCGTCTCGATCCCATCTCTGCTCTCGCCCTCCATCGCCAGATTAGCATTGAAACCCATCGAATTCAGATTCAGTGCCCTAATGTTGTAACTCGTTCTGCTGTTCTTCGAAGAAGAAGATGCTTGTAAAGCGAGAGCGAAATCTACCTCGTGTGTCGGTGTCCCGATTGCTGTCCGAGGAGTGCTCTCTCCACCGAATGCTCCCAGATTCCCAGAAAGCTCTTGGCTTTTCCCCAAATCCTGACTGAACAAATCGACGCCATAGTCTCCTTCGATCTTAACCCTCGACAGACCGAAATCTGAAATCTTTGCCCTAAATTCAGAATCCAGAAGAACATTGCTCGGCTTTATATCTCCATGAATCACAGGTGGGTCACACCCAAAATGCATAAATTCCAAAGCTTTGGCCACATCGAGGATGATACTGAATCTCCTCTCCCAGTTCAAGCCCGAGTTTCCATTCTCACTGAATAGCAGCTCTTGCAGGCTCTTGTTGGGCATGTACTCGTAGACCAAGAACCTGTGACTCTTCTCTACACAGTAACCCAAAAGGGTAACCAGAAATGGCGATCTTAACCCCCCGAGAATCTGTAACTCGTTCTGGAACTCAGTTTCTGTCTGAAGAGAGTGGCTGGGGGGGCTCTTGACAGCGAAAAGCTTGCCGTCTCCTGCAATGCCTCTGAAGACAGTGCCCGGGCGTTCGAGTCGTCGAAATCGTTGGTCGCGATCTTGAGCTCCTTGTGAGTGAACCTTTGGAGCTTCAATGGAGCGGCAACGTCGAAAGGGATGGTTCTTGAGCGGTTGAGAAGAGAAATCCAGAGATGGTAGATGAAGTAGAGGATTGCGAAGAAGATGACCAGAGAGGACGAGATCGTGAGGATCAAGAAGACGAGTCTTGTTCTGTTGGTTAAGTTTGGTCGGATTGGATTTGGAGGCATAGGCCTTGAAGGCATGATTTTCAGCCTTTCTCTCTCTCTCTCTCTCGTGTGTCTTCTTCTTTGATGTGTCTTAATGTATCGAGCTCATGCTCTGGTCTTGTAATGGCGGATCTCTGTTTGTTCTCTGGTTTGCCCTCTCTGCTCCTCGTCGGAATGTTCACAAAAAAAGCTGTTAATGAGTTTCTGCTCTCTTTTTTTTCTCCTTTTATTGGAATGTGACGATTTCTCCTTTATATTTTTTTTCTTTGGGTAAATAAATATGTTCATGTTTCGTATCGGTATGGATTTTACAAGATTGAATTATATGATTGGATATTTAGTTATTGCATTGATTTGAAAAAAGAAGATAAGAGTGATAATGTTGTTTAGCTTTAATGATGATGTTAATTGCTTTCAGTAGTGGATTATAGTGAGGTTGTGATTAGACTTTTTCCTTAACGTATGATTTTATATATATATATATATATATATAATTGTTTAGGCATGTTTTCTTGCAGTTGGATCTTGGAATTGAATTAAAAATGTTATTTTAGTATTAGTTTTGGTTTCTAAGTATCGCATAACTAAGAAAGCAACTAAAATTATATATATAAAAACGAAAGTCGCACAAAAACCTGTCTATTCTTTAAAGGAAAACTATATTAAAATAATAACCACAATGTACATTAAGTGATAACCATGGTCATTATTTTTAATTCCGATTATACAAAGTTGACTAAATAGCAATAAATAATACAAAATCATAATTTATTTTATTTGAAATTCATTTTGTATAATTTTCTTTAAACCTAAGTACGAAGTAAATATAATAATTAGCGAAAAAAAAAACAAATATTAAATGAACATTTTGTTTTAATACAAATCGATTTTTTTTTTTAAAAAAAAAAGAGACTAATATGAATCAAAACGAAACTTCGATATAAAATCGAATAAAAATATCTTTTAATGAAAAAATTAAAACCTAAAAAGACCTAGTTTTATATTTGGATAACTTTCGATATTTTTGGACGGGATCTAACGACGTCTATGTTACAAAACAGCATATAACTCGTGTTTAACTTTGGCCACAAAATCGAAGCTCTTCTTCTTGGAATTCAAAAGGGCTTTAGTTGATGATGCAAATATACAAATAGGTATAACAATCTTTTGGGAGAAGAGAATGAAATACAAATTTTTCTATCATTAATTAGAAACTAATGACGTAAATTGAGGTTAATTAAGGAGTGGGCGAGGTGTCCAATGTGCTTTGACTGCTTTGGGACTTCTGCTTTTAAATTTCTTTTCGGTGGCAACGTAATATCGCGCGTATACCCAATTACACTAATTACCCTAGTCATGGTCATTAGGTGTTTTTATCGTTTATAACGAATACTATTATCTTAGTATTAAAAAAAACGATATACCCTCTCCTTTTCAAATTAGTTGAAGTTTAAAGTTATTTTTTCTGTTTTAAAATGATTGTCATTTTAAATTTTTTAGACAAATTTTTTTAAAATAAAATCAATTTTTTCTTTAATAAAATTACCAAATTCCAATAGCAATATATATAGATCACATCATTTTCTATATATTAAATAAGGATATATGTCACTTTTTTCAATTTTTTTAAAATTTGTATAAAAATTAAAACGTCAATTTCTATTATATATTCTCTCCGTTGGAATATAATTGTCCTTTTAGATTTTTTCACAGTTTTTAAAAAAAAATAAAAAAAAAGTAATATACACCCTTATTAAATCATAGTTACATTAATACTCTATTGAAGTTTTATATATTTAATTAAAGATAACATTGGAAGTTTTTATTAAAAATCACCTAAAAAATCTAAAATGATAACTATTTAGAAATAAAAAATAATCTACATTTATATTGGGAGTATTTTTTTTATGGCTATTAATGAAAAAAAACATCGTCCTGGGATTAAAAAACGGATAAGAAAAATCAGTGGCTGAGAACCATACAACTTATTAGGAAATGGAGAAATGTCGACAACCTTATAATGCAAAGTATTCTATATTACGACGAATTTAAGATTAGTGAAAGAACCAAACAAAGGAACCACCGGGGGGGTTGTCACTTTCTCATTTCTGATATATGGTGATTGTCTTGTTGTGGGGTTGTGGACCAACTTCATGTGCACTAAGTTTGAAAAATTTTGTCATTGAAAAACAGAGAGAGGGAGAGAGAGAGAGGGAGAGAGAGAGAGAGAGAGAGAGAGAGAGAGAGAGAGAGAGAGAGAGGAGTTCATGTGGAAGTGGTCAATCAGATCATGCCCACTGTCTTGTTCTTTTCCCCTTAATGTTCAATCTCGCCCATTATGTCTTTTTGAAATGGTTCCACGATGTCATGATTGCCCATCATTATCCACCATTTGACACTTTTGCTCTTCTTCTTTAGTTAATAAAACCCACTATCCCATTCACCAAATCATCAATTATTTGGGTTTACGACATGTTGTCCACACATATACACACACACACAAAATCATTCAATAGCCAAATATCTAAGTTGCAATAACGTCACTAGCTAGGTTTCATGGCAAAACTTCACGGGTATGTAATTAAATTGCATGTAATATACACATAAATATATATATATATATGATGATTAGGGTTTTCTTTTTTCGATATGATTAGGCCTCTTTCGTCATATATAAAGGTTTCCTTTAATCGTAATTATTTTTCCTTTTTTCACCGTTAAAAAAAATAACTAGTGTTTAAAAGAAGGTGCATGTGTACAGTCGAAAATGGTCCAATTTGTCTCGTTGTTGAGAGTCCTATTCAAACGTAAATGATGCCCTCTCCCCCCAACTTTATTTATTTATCATTATTCCCCATTTTTTTACTTTCGCATGCAACGAGGAATTCCCACGTATTGCTGTTTTGCACTCCATTATATATATATATATATATATATATATATATATATGCACTTCGAAAACAGTATAGGTGTGCGATTGAATCAAAACGAGACCACTCAATATTGTTTTCACATTCTACTTTTGGACCATATGTGTTTTATACATTTGGGTTCCTCGTAGTTTGATGTGTATTTTATCCATGAAGTCCTTCTACGTACGTTGCACTTGCATATATATATATATATATACTGTTTCTCGAATTTCACACGATTTTGTTAAGAAGCGGTCGACAGTCTAAATTTATCACATTTCTAAATTTAGAATTGTGTAAAATCTAATTTTAGCTTTGATATTAGACGTACTAAGCTTTTGACACATTCCTAACAACAAGTCCGATGTTTGCGGGTAAATTTTTCTAGCTGACGTGAAATTAATTTGGATCTATGGAGTTTAGTTTTTGGCAATCGTGATGAAAATAACGGCCATAACGGTCGAATTCACGAACATCATCGTTTTCTTTTCTCTACCCCTAACTTCCTCCGGCAGCTAGGCAACGTACGTAACGCATGTTTTTTCTCTTCTCTCCCCCTTTCTTGTTCCCCAAGCTTTTCAAAACCCTAGATTCTTGTCATCGGATTTCCTTTGATGATTTTCCTAAATGGGTTTCTCTATTTTCTCATGTTTATCACGTGAGTGATCGAAATCTTGTACAGAATCTTCTTTTTTCTGATGTATTTTTTAGGTTAAGTTCGTATCTATGTCTATGTGATCGGCTGTCCGAAAATGTACAAGTCCCAATACATAGGAGGCCAAAGAGAGAAATTCGTAAGGTAATGGAATCGATTCGCATTCACGCTCTTATCATTTCTCCCCCTGTAACAAAAAATACTTTCCATGAAAACGTTTCAGATTAGATGATATAGATTCGAGGTTATCAATGTCTTCCACCGGGAATGGAATGAAGAGTTGGTGTTTCGGTTTCGACTTCACGGCTCGAGGGAAGAAGAACACGTCCAGATCGTTCAGGGAAGGCGTGAAAATCGGTTCAGAAGGATTACGAACGATCGGAAAATCGTTCACGTCCGGCGTCACGAGAGCTGTTTTCCCGGAAGATCTCCACGTTTCCGAGAAAAAAATCTTCGACCCTCAGGACAAAACACTTCTCTTATGGAACAGGATGTTCGTCATCTCCTGCATTGTCGCTGTTTCTGTCGATCCATTGTTCTTTTACCTCCCCATCGTCGATAATTCCGCCAGCTGCATCGGGATCGACACGAAACTCGCTGTCACGACCACGACTCTACGGACGGTCATCGACGTTTTCTACCTCATCCGTATGGCTCTGCAGTTTCGTACAGCTTATATCGCCCCGTCTTCCCGCGTGTTCGGACGAGGAGAGCTCGTCATCGACCCCGCCAAGATCGCAGAACGATACCTGAGCCGTTATTTCCTCGTGGATTTCCTCGCTGTCGTTCCTTTACCGCAGGTAAGAACGTCATCTCGATGCCACAAAACGTCGATTTTTGCCACTGATTCTCTCGCTTTCTGCAGATGGCGGTATGGAAATTTCTTCACCAGTCGAAGGGGACGGAGGTTTTACCAACAAAACAGGCGTTATTACACATCGTCATCATTCAGTACATTCCGAGATTCGTTCGGTTCATCCCATTGACATCAGAACTCAAGAAATCCGCAGGAGCTTTCGCAGAAGGCGCTTGGGCTGGTGCCGCATATTATCTCCTCTGGTACATCCTTGCAAGCCACGTAAGTGTTCCGAATCTGATCCTAAACACTGTTCCTTACGATCTTATCTTAGAACGATTCCTTGTTCGTGTCTTAACGGATTCAGTATCCGTTCTTGTCTGAAATTCTGTAGATAACTGGAGCATTCTGGTACATGTTGTCAGTAGAACGGAATGATGCTTGTTGGAGATTTGCGTGTAAAGTTCAACCAGACCCTCGGCTATGTATTCAGCTTCTGTACTGCGGAAACAAACTCATGACTGTTCCCGATCCCGACTGGATCGGATCGGTCCCCGAGCTTCTCAAGAGCAATTGTTCCGCGAAAGGCGATGATTCGCAGTTCAATTACGGAATATACAGTCAGGCCGTTTCTTCTGGGATTGTATCGCCAATGACGTTTTTCTCCAAGTTCTGCTACTGTCTATGGTGGGGTCTGCAAAATCTTAGGTAAAACCCATATGTAAATCTGCAGTTTTTTTCCTTGATAAGGGTAAATGCGGATGAATATCGGTTATCGTATTTCGATATATGTTTGTTTTCTTGCGTAGTACGCTAGGTCAAGGGCTGCAGACGAGCACGTATCCTGGAGAAGTTTTGTTCTCGATCGCCATTGCTATAGCTGGACTCCTCCTCTTTGCTCTTCTCATCGGTAATATGCAGGTTCGTTAACACAATTTCCTCGATCTCTCTTCATTCTCGACGTGAAAATGACAGGTTATCTGACAAAAGAGGATTTCTTCCGAGATTTCAGACATATCTCCAGTCGCTTACTGTCCGACTCGAAGAAATGAGGATCAAAAGACGAGACTCGGAGCAGTGGATGCACCACCGTTCGCTCCCGCAGAACCTAAGGCAACGAGTAAGGCGGTATGATCAGTACAAATGGTTAGAAACAAGAGGGGTCGACGAAGAAAACATAGTACAGAGTCTACCAAAGGATCTCAGAAGAGACATCAAACGACATCTCTGTCTGAATTTAGTACGAAGGGTACGTTTTCGAGAACTCCCGGACCTTGTATACATAAAAGATACATCGAATAAAGCAAAAAAAAAACTCGGAAACCATGATTTTCAGGTCCCTCTTTTCGCGAATATGGACGAAAGATTACTAGACGCAATCTGCGAGAGGCTGAAACCGAGTTTATACACAGAGAGTACATACATAGTTCGGGAAGGAGATCCGGTCAACGAAATGCTCTTCATAATCAGAGGAAGGTTAGAGAGCGTGACGACGGACGGCGGAAGGAGCGGGTTTTTCAACAGAGGGTTACTGAAAGAAGGCGACTTTTGCGGCGAAGAGCTTCTGACATGGGCCCTCGACCCTAAGGCGGCTGCGAACCTGCCTTCCTCGACGAGAACGGTAAAGGCTCTGACTGAAGTGGAAGCTTTCGCTCTGGAAGCCGAAGAACTGAAATTCGTGGCCAGTCAGTTCAGGCGGCTCCACAGTCGGCAGGTTCAACACACGTTCAGGTTCTACTCTCAGCAGTTCAGGACATGGGCCGCTTGCTTCATCCAAGCGGCTTGGCGTCGGCATTTAAGAAGGAAAAACGCCGAACTGAGGCGGATGGAAGAGGATGAAGAAGAAGAAGAAGAAGAAGGTGATGAAGGAATCGAGTATGAAGAGTTAGATGAGTATGATGATGATGATAATAGGCGAGTGATTTCGAGGGCTGATAGTTCGGTCGGAACGTCTTCTAGGTTACGTTCTACGATATTCGCTTCGAGATTCGCTGCTAATGCGTTGAAAGGGCATAGATTGAGGAGTTTTGAGAGCTCGAGGAGCTTGATGAAGTTGCAGAAACCTCCTGAGCCTGATTTTGATGCTCCCGAAAACGAGTAATCGTCCGAAAACGTTTTTTTTACTTAGCTTTTTTTCCTTCTGTATAAGCTAAACTGCGAGTTTAACATAGGATACATACATACATATATATAACTATATGTATAGGTTCTTGTTCATTACCAAAAATCTCAGAACAAAGATGAACACTAACTAAAGAAAAATCAGATTTCCGAAACTAAAAACATGTTAACACCCTCTTGGTTTTCCATCTCTATATGTACAAAAAATAGTTAAACTTCATTTGATCGATCATTCCATCTCATATATCACGAGGATCGACGAAAATCACGGGCGAGGAGGAAGATCTCGATCGAATCCAATCAGAGGTTTCGGGTCCATCCGCCGAGAGTTTCTTGAGGCACCAAAGATCCTCGGCCCAAGAAAGGCGTCTCCAGTGAGGGACCACGGCCGCAACGGGGTCAGACGGACTCAGCTCCGTGACCACCGCACCACAACCTCCGTCGAATCTCCCCAAGTTATGCACAAATTTACACAATCCCTTCATAAGATGCGGACCGTCTTCACCTTCCATGTGTAATCCGTACATAAAATAGACCCAGAACTTGTCGAAAACGTTGGGAAAGGAAGGTAATCTCAGCCAGGGCATGCAAGAATCCAGCAATCTTGAACCGGAGCAGCACGCGTGCATTAACCTCGAAACCCCCTTCATTTGCAGCTTGAACACTTCCTCGGTGCTCCACACGCTTAATATCGCGAAACTCGACGGAAAGTCTCCATCTGTTTCGTCTGGTTTGGTCCGAGGTTTTCTCGGCACGGCCATGAACGTTCCCAGGCTGCTGCGGCTGGCTAATACCGAGCCGATATCGAGAGGGAAGAAATCTGAGTTCTTAAAAACTCTGGAATAGATGGACTCGGAGCTTTTGGGGGTTAACCGGATGATGGAGATGTCAGAACCGACCGGTTTGATGTGGGCGTGAACCGGTTGGACCAGCATGGTGGGTGTGCGGAACTTGGTGTATGAACATTTCTTGGTGAACAAGTTAATGGACGGTGCGTTTGTGCAGTCGGTGGCCATGTACGCGTACGTCGCGCCCTGTCTCTTGAACCATTCTTCAAGCGCTTGCACCAGTTTTGTCCCTACGCCCAAGTTCCTGCTCGAATCAAATTAAAAACGGGGTTTTCATTTAATTATTGTGATTAGATTAATTATGGAGTAATCAAGAGGGTTTTGCGTTGAAATCTTAATTTAAAACAGGATTTAAGATTGTGATTATGGGATGATTAGCTGGGGCGGAGACAGGTGTCAAGTAAGGGGCTGCTTTTGTCTTCCTCCCTAACTGAATCTAGAAAGCTTTTAACTTTGTTTATAATCTCTTCTTTATTCATTGGAATTTAATTCGAATCCCTAAAAGGTTAATTCGAAGAAAAACTGCGTTGTTGCGTTGAAGTTAAGTACATTCATATCTATAATCGAATCCCGATATGTTTTTTTGTTTGAAAATATTCGTTCGAAAATAAATGGATATAAAAATATTGTTTTTTATTTAATATATCGGGACGATAAAGAAACGAGTACACATGGAACGTACGACAAAATAAGCGAAATTAAATTAAATTAAATTATTTTTAAAAAAAAACAAAGGGAAAACAACAGTTTCAAGAAAACGAAAAGCGAGAATTTCTTGTTGAGACCAGACCAGTTCGGTTCGAAATCCAAACGTAAACTAAAACCTTGTGAACATTTGTCTTGTCACGTTTATCTTTCCGTATCGATCATTTGATAACGGTAGTCCAAATCATTCGTCCAGATCATTAATTATTTTGGAAAAATATATATTAAAAAATCACAAATATACATATATATATATATATCGCTGATATATATAACAAGAATTACCTGTGTAAAGGTGAGACTCTAAGTCCAAGAACATAAGCAAGCTTAACGTAATCTGAGTCTCCTCTCGTAACAGTTTTGACACAGCCTCTTACAACTCCCACAACCTCTCTTCCTTCTCCGTACTCTGCAACCTGTTTCATCACATTTAAAATCCCATTCACAAAAATATTTAATTTTTTTAATTAACCCTTAAATGCAAAACATGTGATGCGTAAAAAAAAACACAAATGATATGATCATATAGTTCTTGTATATACACACATTATTATGTATGTGTGTGGTTGATGATGAATTCGATCAGTACCAGCATGACATGAGAAGGAAAATGGCGGACGCGGCGAAGAGGATCTCCCAAGAGGTCGGAGACCATTGTCGGCTTGCCACGTGGACCCGTCTCATCGCACTTCGTCTCCATCTCTTCCACGGCGGTTTTGTCGGAATCCTCGTCGTATTCTCTCACCACCACCGCCGCTGCACCGACGGAGACGGCGGCTGCTATTCTTCTCGACATGTTTTCCGGTGCAAATTATATGAAACTCGGTGTGTTATTTTTTTTTCCTTTCTAAAATAAAAAATGGAAATTTTTTTGTAATGGGGTTTTCTTTGGGGGTTTATGTTTGGGTTTTAATTTCGTGATGTCATGTAGATGAGGGTATATATAGAGACGGCTATGAAAGTGGTTGTGCTGACGAGGCAGCTTTGCAAAGTTTATGGACCTTTTTTCGATTTTTAAATTAAAAGAAAAGTGGAATATATTTTTATAAAAAAAAGAAGAAAAATATATATTATAATCTCATCACATTCTCTCCATGACTTAACCCTTTCGGATTATAGGAAGCTTCTCCAATTGAAACTTTAGGATATGATATGTTGGGATATCCATTTATGCGCTATTTTCGTTTTAATGTAAAATGGTTTTGTTCATAATCTTCAAAAAAAAATGGTGGAGAATTTGATTTTCAATTTTATATAGATAATTATTTGCTAACTTGAAAAAAAAACACCTTTTTATTATCTAAACTGGATTTACGATTTTCAGTGTTGGACATGGACATATGTACCTTTTATTTACACATAATATGTCTAGATATATTTAAATCGTGATTATGGATATATATTTTTATAATGACTTTCATGATGGCATATATTATATGATAACATTACCATATAAAATATTAACATGGAATTCATTTGGACGGATATATGTTCCGGATTGTGTGATTTGTTCCACGGGTAGGGAGTGCAAATGTGGACAATTATTGTGTGTTAAGGCACACAAACAAACCATATAATTAAGTGTTTAATCAGGTGATTATGGAGATAATGACCATGGACATTGCAAAAGGGGCGGCAAAAGCTTTACAGCAAATAAAGCTTACGGAAAAAAAAAATCAAAAGTATATTATGAAATGTATTAGTGCATGTGGCGGCGGTTCTTTACGCTAAAAATAATCAAGTGTTATTTAATGGTCCCCATGCTAATTAAGATGCACCCATTCTCTCCGGGGGTTGCTTGTGCATTTTCGTTATATTTGGACGGCAAGATTTCTAGTGGATATTAATTAGATTCTCTATAATTAGGGACGTTTACCGATTTTAAAACATAATTAGACGTTACATCGTTTTTGTTATGATTTTTATGCCGCTATAGCCTATAAAATTTGCATAATTTATAGCCTTTTCATTTCGATGATAATCAGTAAATATTTAAAAGGCTATATATCAACATGGGTTAGTCAAACCGGAAAATTCCCATTAGGTTACTCGTTCCCGAACCTTGGTCGAATATTAAAGATTAGCAAATCTTTCATAATTAGGATATTAATGATCATTTGCGGGTGTGGACGAAATCTCTTGTACATATTGGAAGAAAAATGAAAGCGATATCAAACAAATTTCCGAGAAACAATTTTCTTAAATACGAGGAAAAAAATAAAAAAAAAATGCAATACAAACCCTAGTGAAATCAAAATAAAAAGACTCAAGCTAAACCAATCCAAATTAAATTAAATCGGCATAACCAATTGCATGTTCTAGTGGAATTAAATATCTAATTAACGACAAAGAGCCCCAAAAAACAAAATATGAGATTAGACTATAGGTTTCGCTATGCATCGTGTGTATATATATATATATACACACACATACATAAACTACAACTTTTTTTTTTGGTATAGTGAAAATCACAGATCGAGAGGGTTCATATAATTGAGAAGTTACTGTGAGAAAAAATGTTTTTGGCGGAACATTAGAAGATACGTGAGAAAGCATAGACAAAGAGACAAAACGCATCAGACCAGAAAGATCTAATTAGGGAAATATTGTTCTCGATTTCATTGCTTTCTTGGACCCTTCCCATTGGTTCGTGTCCGCTTTACATTGTCCGGAGATAGATTTGTCGTCACAGAACTACACGACACAAATCTCGGAACATCGAATCGACACTGGCCACCTATGTTACGTCTTTTCCGATGTTCCCATGGAATTCGCGAAATTAGGGTATTTAATTGTATACAGTTACAAAATGTTATAACCGAAAAAAAAAAAATCTACATGCATTGGACAATTTAAATAAATTTAATCACTTAAACAGAAGGGTCAAATTCGAAAGGGAAAAAAAAAATAAAACCGAAGTAAAGCGGATAAATGGCAATACCAAATTATTAACCGGCTTTTTTTATATATAGATTACCAAATCAAGATAGTTTGTGATAAACTTGTCAACTAACTTTGAATTTGAACATATAATTAGTATAGAAATTCTACGGGGGGAATATTATGATCAAATTTCATGCGTGGGAAAGGGATACTATAACAACTAATGTAGACATTTTGTAAATCGGGGAATTGCTATATAGATGATAGATAGTGAAGGGGAAATAATAAAAATAAAAAATAAATAAATATAAGAGAGAGAGAGAGAGATAAGGATGCCTTGTTGGCATCTCTCTCTTAATGTGGCTAGAGAGACGGTGCGACTTTCCGCTTTTCCGTCTTATGTTTTTTTTCCTGTTACTGATATATATAATTAAGTACGCTAATTACGGGCTTAATTAAACCATACGGTCGACATGTTTTTCTTTATTTTCTAAAATTGGGTAATTAATGAAGAACATAATTTCCATTAGATGATATGGTCTGTGATGCGGTTTCAATCCTCGGATAACCTTAATTATTCCTCTATATACAAGTCGCATGTTCACATTTGAAACACGGCGTCTTAATTTTGACTAATTACATCACAACAAATTATCATGCATGGATCGCTAGTTAACTTGTTTAGCTGCATATATATATATATATATATATATATATATGGTTAATACTAGAGATAAATATAAAACGTAATAACCCTTTATAATACAAATTTGAACTGCAAAAGAATATGCCTATAATGATATATAAAAGTGTCGTTAAATTAAGACCATAGGAAACAAATTTATATTCGATCCACCGTCCATAACAAACTAATCACACACACACACACATATATATATATATGGCAGTCCATTTGAATGTTTTATGAAAACTCAATATAGATCCAAAAAATTTAACCCATGGAAATATTTTACATCAAACCGATTCAAAATCTTTAAAATTTTGAGAAGTTCTAAAGTTTTTGTTCTTTGGCGCTCGAGAAATTGTAATTTTTGTACACTACAAAATATAATTAAAGTGACCTACCGAATTGCCAAATATCAATATTTTTATTTTGTGGGGAGTTTCAAAATCGACAACGTGTGAGACTGACATAATAACATCGTTGTCAAAGCTGTGTGCACTGGTCGTGGTTTTGTTTGAAAGGGACTCACCAAAACTCGGTCCCAAAATAAATTAAATCTGCATGTGACGTTAAAATGATACGTGTATATGATATGATATATATTCCCATATGTTTGCATTTTAATGGTTCACGCATGTTATTCCCAAAGAAAATTCTATTTTATATATAGAGACTTTTGTGTACTTGAAAACAATTCGCACATCTCCGTTGTATAATTACACGATCCTTATCATTCGGGATTAGTCTAATTAACACGGTCCACTCTTTATTAAGACTTTTACGTATGATTATTGTATGGATAGGTTCGAATTTTCTCGTTATAAAACAAATTATATCTCTCGATGTAAAATAGTTTATACATATTTTGGAGTATGATTCGTATGATAATGGTTATGGTTTAATTTGGGGGTGTATGAAATGTATTTATTCATGACCCATCAAATAATAAAACCTAGATTTCCTTTTTGGCATCCATATTAAATCTAGATTTAGTTTGTAAAAAAGCTAAGTTTATTTCTAAATACCATATGATTTCCACGTTATAAAATTGAACGTATAGCTTAGCCTTTTACCATTAAGTCAACCAAATAAAATGTACGGAATTCGATTCTCACCATAGTTTATATGCATCCATAATTATATATATCCACATCGAGAATGTTTTATAGCTGTAGATGCATCATGCATGCGAACCACCTACATAAACTACATTCAAATACGTAAGAGAATCTTGGAAAATGTAGATTTTTAGTTACATTGACAATGGTTAACGAGTGTTATGACTTTTTTCTTTGTTTAGATTTGTATAAAATGATCACTTCTCATAAAATAACGATTTTTTTGTTATTTGAAATTTCTAAATATGTTTTTTATATATCTGTAACGAAAGAAATTCTCAAATCATTTCCTATCAAATTGATATTAATTATATCGAAGTCAAGATTATATGGCTCCACTATTTAAAGAGAAACATTTACCTAGATTTTTTCTCGAAATGTAATTGACACGAATTTTGATAAATTTACGGATTATAAAAAAATTAGTTACATCGAGTCCTTTTTTTTGGTATGAACCAAATGTTCGGTAAACTTTCGGATTATAAAAAAAAAAAATTCACCGTACAAAATACCCTTTTACATTGAGATTGTGGGGGAGGTAAAAATGCATGGACCTTTGACCATATTTAATTTATATAATTTTTTACTGTTACGTTTTAAAAAACTATTTTTTAAAAGTAATATCTCTAAAATAGAAAAAAGAAAACCTCTAGAAAATTAATCTATATGCTAGCTTTGCTGATGTAACATATTCTAGTTCACCATCCACATAGTGATTAGATTACATGATATCTCCGGGTATCATATCTTTTTTAAATAAAAAAGATAATGATGTTAAGCATATTATGCAACTCGGCTTTTTAAAATAAAAAAATAAAAGTTTAATTAGCGGTTAATCCCTAGTCTTAGTGGGCTTATGGTAATTTTAAAATCCCAACGAAAAGGGGGCTTGGACTCATTATTGTTAAAATACTCTATTCAAATGGAATATATAATTATTAAAAAATTTCACATTCAAGAATCGAAAGGTTGAAATGGAGAAAAATCATTGGGCTGTCTAATCTTTTTAAAATTTTCCTTAATCCTTGTTTATTATACGTGTTAAGGTGAAAGAATGTCCATGAGAATATTATTCACTGGGTTTATTCTCCTCATTATATATATATATATATATATCGTAATCTGAGTCTCCTCTCGTAACAGTTTTGACACAGCCTCTTACAACTCCCACAACCTCTCTTCCTTCTCCGTACTCTGCAACCTGTTTCATCACATTTAAAATCCCATTCACAAAAATATTTAATTTTTTTAATTAACCCTTAAATGCAAAACATGTGATGCGTAAAAAAAAACACAAATGATATGATCATATAGTTCTTGTATATACACACATTATTATGTATGTGTGTGGTTGATGATGAATTCGATCAGTACCAGCATGACATGAGAAGGAAAATGGCGGACGCGGCGAAGAGGATCTCCCAAGAGGTCGGAGACCATTGTCGGCTTGCCACGTGGACCCGTCTCATCGCACTTCGTCTCCATCTCTTCCACGGCGGTTTTGTCGGAATCCTCGTCGTATTCTCTCACCCCCACCGCCGCTCCCATATATATATATATATATATATATATATATTATTCTGTAAATTTATTAATGTAGGCGTTAAAATAACAAGTACGGGTTAGCTGATGGTTTAATAATTAATTATTATATAATTGATGATACCGTATCAAATCACGCATATCGAATTATCTTGGTTCGTTACAATATTCTATTATATTATTCTGATATTATGTTAATCTTATTATCATCGCTAATTATTTCTCAAATGTCTTGGGCCACAAACTGTCCAGATCCATTAGAGACCCAATCTTGGTTTTGAACTTGGATTTTCTCGGGAAAATCATCAAACAGGAAAATCGAGGAAAATAAAAACCGAATCGGAGAAAGCAGAGAGAGAAAGATCGCCGTAGGACAGAGATGGGGGTCGTGGCGGGGATCGGAGTGCTTCTGCCGTTTCCGTTCTATTGGTGGCTATGGACGAATCCTCAGGCATGGGTGAATCTCTGCGGCAAAGGAAGGGACCCTTCGAAGGTGATGGCGCGTGTATCTCACGCCCTCAAGTTGGCTCAGCTCCTCTCGCTCTTCTCCGTCGCATCTCTCTCTTGGCCTCCGCCCTTCTATTTCTGGCCTCTCATGGGATTCGGACAGTTTCTCAACTTCAGGTCTCGTCTCTATCTCTCTCTTGTGTTTCTATATTGAGGGCGTTTTGGGTTGATACGATTGATTGGAGCATGCTGGGTTCTAGATGAGTTCGATCGTGGATTCGTGTAGATTGCTTGTTTGAATGGGTGAGAGTTGTGGAAATGAGATTCATTTAGTGCTGTCTGAACGCCACTACTTGGTGATCTAATCTGATGGGATCGTGGAAATCATTGTAAATGCGCAGTCTTTTAATCGAAATGTACGGACTTTATATGGTTGCTAGAAAGTTCCCACCACTGATGCAATGTCCATTTTGTGGGTTTTGTTCTGCACCAAATCCTGGATATGGACTGGTGCTTCTCTCAAAGGAAAAAGAGTGAAAACTTGAATGCTCAACTGTGGAAAAATATGGTTTCCTTTTTTGTTTCCATTGTCCGGTTAACTTGTAGCCTCATTCTAATGGTTGAGCATTCAAGAATCGCTTGCTTCTACGATCTTGATGGAGCTGTTTATCGATAAGTACACCGCTGGCTTGATCTTGCAGGGTATATCAGTTGCTAGGGGAGTCTGGAACTTACTACGGTGTGCGTTTCGGGAAGAACATCCCGTGGGTGACGGAGTTCCCGTTTGGAGTCATAAGAGACCCACAGTACGTCGGGAGTATAATGTCGCTCTTGGCATGCCTTCCCTTCGTACCTTTCCAGTACATCTTCCTATGGTGTCTCGGCTATGGTTTCATGATGCGCGTGGAGGCAGACGAGGATCAGAACAATCGGGCCAAACCGCTTTCTTGACGGTTGAACGTCTTCTTTTCCCTGCAAAAACACACCCGGAAAGAGTTATTCCTGTTGCTCCTTGCTAGGTTGTGCGCTGAGTTCAAAATCTCTACGCTCATTTATTGCGGCATCGGAACTAAGATTGTTTACCAAAACATTTGATTTTAGATTTTATCAGAGAAAAAGAAATGCCGGAACCGGGGAATGAGTTGGAGATATGGTTATTTAATATCAATAACGTGCTCATGCTAAACAATTAAACCAAAAGGATAGGAAAATTAATCTTAGATCTTGTCACGCCGAACATATTAAAACAAGGTCTCCCGTGAATAATATAAAGGTCACGGATTGGTTAGCGTTGTGATTCATCATATCATAGTGAGAGATGGAAGGTTGCCGCAGTTTCGGAGGAAACGTCTCCTGCTTAAGGATTCGTAGGAATATGCTCGAGGGGAGGCGGGAGGATGTGGTAGACAGGATACAGGGAGATGACGCTCGGAGTTTTGGGCGACTGGTTCCCCTTCCCGCGGTCAGTGACTGGATTTTACGAGCGGGGGCTGCCTTGGACGAAGCCGATGCTCTGCTTCTTCGCATCAAAGGCTCCGAAAGCTTATTCTCGGAATGTCGTTATGGAAAGAAGGTAGTCAATATGCATAAAGAGTTCGACAAACTCTTCGAGGAAGGAAGGTTCAAGGAGGTGACCAGCAAACTCCCGGTTCAGCCTCTACCGAGCGGACCCAAAATATGATAATAAGCAAGGGCATTACTTTTATTATACGGCATTTAATAGTTCAGCAAAATTCCCATTCCAATTGTAACTTGTTTACGTACTTACGGCCACTGTATGAGATTCGGTCTTTGCTTCTTGTCGCTTAACTTGCAGGCTGTTATGTGCTTCTAAAGCCCATACGTTTGGGCATATGAGATTGCTTGTTTGAATGCGTGAGAGTTGTGGAAATGAGATTCATTTAGTGCTGTCTGAACGCCACTACTTAGTGATCTAATCTGATTTGGTCATGGAAATCATTGTTCTGCACCAAATGCAATGTCCATTTTCTAGGCTTTGCTCTGCACCAAAACCTGGATATGGACAGATGCTTCTCTCGAAGGAAAAAGAGTGAAAAACTTGAATGCTCAACTTTGGAAAATATGGTTTTCTTTTTTGTTTCCATTGTCCGGTTAACTTGTAGCCTCATTCTAATGGTTGAGCATTCAAGAATCGCTTGCTCTTATGCCAAGTGAAGATCAAATGGTTTAGTTTCTCGATCTTGATGGAGCTATTTATCGATAAGTATACCGCTGGCTTGATCTTGCAGGGTATATCAGCTGCTAGGGGAGTCTGGAACTTACTACGGTGTGCGTTTCGGGAAGAACATCCCGTGGGTGACGGAGTTCCCGTTTGGAGTCATAAGAGATCCACAGTATGTCGGGAGTATAATGTCGCTCTTGGCATGCCTTCCCTTCGTACCTTTCCAGTACATCTTCCTATGGTGTCTTGGCTATGGTTTCGTGATGCGCGTGGAGGCAGACGAGGATCCGAACACTCGGGCCAAACCGCTTTCTTGACTAATAAACATCTTTGCTTTCTTGTAACCCCGGGGTTAGAAGAGTGTATAAAACTGGATGAGAGGGCGAAGCTACTCGACAACGTTTCGCCTCCTAAGGTGATTTGGATGATTCCAGTTTCCGTATCTTTTTTAATCACCAAAGTAATTCGACTCCGATTTTCATTCCATCCTACATGAATGATTACGAGAAAGGACTTTCTGGGGTTTGTAGGTAGTAGTTGTGTCTTCCGTTTGGTCTTCATTTTCTTGGAAGGACAAATGCTTCTGGTCAGCCTAAAAGGTTAGAAAATGAAACTTGTATCTCGAGAAAATGCCAAAGCCGCTGTGGAGAAATCGCCACTCCATACCCATTTGGGATCGGGAAGGTCTGCTACGAAATCGTATGTCCGTAATAGCACCTCCGGCTCCAGGAAGCTTGTCCCGTACCTTCCTAGGATAAACAAGGAAGTACTGACCAGTACGGGTCAATTTACATCAGCACTCCGGTAAGGTCTTTGGGTTTCTTTCTTACAGGGAGTACTCGCCTCGTAGCGGTTGGTTGCAACATTAGTCCGGAACACCTTCCTGTACATTCAATAGAAGTTTTTGTTGTAAAATCACCATTTACCAAAAAAAAAAAAAGAGTTTTTGTTGTATTATTTAAAAAGTGTTATGAATTACCGATCATATCTTTTTAGAGTTACCTAGTCATCTTGAATTTAAAGATTAACAACCGTTAAATTGATATTATTCTAAAAGATATATTTAAATTTCAGTTTTACATTGGTTCAAAATTTAAATGGGAAAACTGTTTTTTTTTTGTTAAAACAATTCTCTATTCATCTCTCACTTTCATTCATACCAAAAATTTTAATTCTATTGATCAATAAAATATATTTAAATTTTAGTTTTACATTGCGTTTTCATGTTTAACATCAGATATTTGATCAATAAGATGAAATTTCTTTGCTTTTTAGTAGAAAATCGATATTGGTAATATTGATCAACTGAGCGTTGACATGATATTATATCTAAAATACCATCCATTTGCCATTTTTTTACTTCAACAAATTCTCTTATCTACCCAAAGTTTAATGATTTCTCATCACCCAAAGTTTAATGATTCTCTCGACCCAAATAACCAATTGAAGAAAGAAATGGTAGAATGTCTAAAAAAAATAACATTTTTCCATCAACCAACTCTCTTTTTCTTCTTGTTATCTCTACCTAATCATACATTTAGGGGGAGAATAGTCATACATTTACAATTAAAAATTTATATATTTATTTTCAAATTTAAAAAATTCATTTTTTTGTGATATTCTCTATATTTATTGTTTTTTTCACAACCAAGTTCTCTCAAATAAAATGAAGTTTATGTATCAAGTTATTTGTATTCTTGAAATGATTATATCAAAACCCTTCCGTCTCAAATTTATTTATTTCATTTGATTTATAAGTAAATTTGTGCATTTTTGGAACATATTACAAACGTAGAAAACTTAATTATTTATAATAAATACTACATTTTATTACGAGGCGAGTAATATCATTTCTAATGAAGATTTTCAAGTGGTGACTACTCCAACCCTTTTTTAGTGTTTCTATACCAATAGCTGATATGATGGGTAGAAATAATCTTCTTAATCATATATGTGACAATCTTACCGTCGTAGTCATTAAGATAATATTTTCGCAATATATAGTTTAGGTGGAGTAGAGAAAACCACGTTTTTTAATTAAGCACATCAAACTCATGTTCGAAGGACAGATAAGTGATGTGTTTAACATTGCCATTTGGAACGATTTGTCTGATTATGTTCTTGTTCAAGAAGTAACCGGAGAGTGATTGTTCTTGGATAATGAGGAATGCCAACGAATGATTGGACAACTTGGAATGAAGATCACTTCAAGATTGATTATAGTAGTGTTGATAAATGGGTAACTTAAAATATCCCATTGTTATATTAGTTGTGCGTGATATATGTACACTAAGCAAAAAAAATGTTCATTAAAAACGTTTACAAAATTTCATGAATCAATTATAAAATATAAGTTGTTATGAAATATTACGGAATTTAATCTTATAAAGACTATGTTAATATGAGACGAAAAATTTCAAATTTTGTATATTTTATATTAAAATTATATATTCATATATTTATTTTTTAAATTTAAAAAACTCATATTTTTTACGATATTCCCTATATTTATTGACTTTTTTCATAACCAAAGTTCTCTAAAATAAAATGAAGTTTATGTGTCTAAGTTCTTTACATTATTCAAATGATCTTCTCAAAACCTTTTTATCTCAAATCTATTATTTTCATTTGATCTATAAGTAAACTCGTACATTTTTGGAACATATTGTAAACATATAAAACTTAACCATTTTATAGTAAAGACTACATTTTATAATGTAGTGAGTAACCTCATTTCTAATGAAGATTTTTAAGTGGTGACTATTTCAAGCCCTTTTCTAATATTTTCGTAACAATAGTTGATACGTTGGATAGATAGTCTTCTTAATCATGCATGTGATAAGTTTACAATCGTTGAGGATAGCATTTCGCGGTATATAGTTTGGATGGAGTAAAGAAAACCGAGTTTCTTTATTAAACACATCAAATTTATGTTGGAAGAACAGATAGATGATGTGTTTCACATTGCCATTTGGACTGATTTATCTGATGATGTTCCTGTTCAAGAAGTAATCGGAGAGCGGTTGAGCTTACATATGCGCGGGGATAACATATTCGGGATATATGGGCTTGGTGGAGTAGAGAAATCTGAAATTCTCAAACACATCAAACTGATGTACGAAGAACAGTTACGTGATGTGTTTGACATGGTGATTTGGGCTGATTTGTCTGACAGTGTCCCTCTTCAAGAAATCATCGGAGCGCGCCTATGCTTGGACAACAAGGAATGTCACTGTCGATTGGCAAGACAAAGACAGAAATCATATACAATTCAGAACCTCAAACGAACCAGATCACTATTCACTATGGGAGGATGTGTATCGTTTCAGTTGTCTTGCAGAAACCATTTATGCAACCTCAAAAAGAATGTGAAGACTTTACAGTGTTCAGCCAACCAGCTCAAATCAAAGAAGGACGATGTGGTAGCTGTCGTGGAGACAGAGGAGAGCACCAGACGTATAGTGCGGCTTGCTGACGTCCAGCGCTGGATTTTGGATGTGAAGACAATCTTGTACTTTGTTGATAATTTACTATAGGTGAGTGAGGAACAAATCCAGCGATCAAAGTCATTGTGTTGCTGCCTAAGCTGGAAGTCAACATATCCTTATGCCAGACATGTAGCCTACTTGTGCGAAGAGGTGAGAATACACATTTCTGGTGGAGTTTACCAAGAAGTAGCTAAGCCAGACCCCCCTTTTCGTCTTTTCACACCAGTAGCGGACATGGTGGGTAAGGAGAGCCTACTTCAACATGTGTTTAAAAAGATAACCATGCACGGTGGTAACATAATCGGATATACAGGTCTGGTGGAGTAGGAAAAACCGAGATTCTCAAACACATCAAACTGATGTTTGAAGAACTCTTATGCACGATATATGCACAATATACAAAGAATAAAAATGATCATAAAAAACATTTACAAAATTGAATTGTGCACGATGTCAATTATAAAATATAAGTAGTTATGAAATATTACATAATTTAGTTTTATAAATACTATGTTAATATGAGACGAAAGATTATATTATTTTCAATACATAAAATATAAATATCGTAAATTACTGGAGGTGAGTGAGGAACAAATCCAGCGATCAAAGTCATTATGTTGCTGCCTAAGCTGGAAGTCAACATGTCCTTATGCCAGACATGTAGTCCACTTGTGCGAAGAGGTGAGAATACTCATTTCTGGTGGAGTTTACTAAGAAGTAGCTAAGCCAGACCCCCCTTTTCGTCTTTTCACACCAGTAGCGGACATGGTGGGTAGGGAGAACCTACTTCAACATGTGTTTAAAAAGATAACCATGTACGGTGATAACATAATCGGATATACAGGTCTGGTGGAGTAGGAAAAACCGAGATTCTCAAGCACATCAATCTGATGTTTGAAGAACTCTTATGCACGATATATGCACAATTTACAAAGAATAAAAATGATCATAAAAAAACGTCTACAAAATTGAATTGTGCACGATGTCAATTATAAAATATAAGTAGTTATGAAATATTACAAAATTTAGTTTTATAAATACTATGTTAATATGAGACGAAAGATTATATTATTTTCGATACATAAAATATAAATATCGTAAATTACTGGAGGTGAGTGAGGAACAAATCCATCGATCAAAGTCATTGTGTTGCTGCCTAAGCTGGAAGTCAACATGTCCTTATGGCAGACATGTAGTCCACTTGTGCGAAGAGGTGAGAATACTCATTTCTGGTGGAGTTTACCAAGAAGTAGCTAAGCCAGACCCCCTTTTCGTCTTTTCACACCAGTAGCGGACATGGTGGGTAGGGAGAGCCTACTTCAACATGTGTTTAAAAAGATAACCATGGATGATGATAACATAATCGGATCTACAGGTCTGGTGGAGTAGGAAAAACCGAGATTCTCAAGCACATCAAACTGATGTTTGAAGAACTCTTATGCACGATATATGCACAATTTACAAAGAATAAAAATGATCATAAAAAACGTCTACAAAATTGAATTGTACACGATGTCAATTATAAAATATAAGTAGTTATGAAATATTACAGAATTTAGTTTTATAAATACTATGTTAATATGAGATGAAAGATTATATTATTTTCAATACATAAAATATAAATATCGTAAATTTCAGACTTTTATATTATTACAAATGTAAGGGATTGATTTGGCAAAATCATACTTCTAAAGCTTATCAAAAACTAAAAATTTCAGTTTTTTATTGTGATCAAATATATAAAACTATTTCGTTTCCATTTTTTTTGAACGTGTATATCTCACCTTACAAATTAAATATCGTGTTAATCCGAAAAGAAAGATATATTATTTTCAATATATAACCGAAAGTCTTTAACAAAAAATATATAATTTGTAAATATTAAAAATTTCATGCTTTTATATTTAGATATGATGTATTTGTTATTATTTAAATCAACATTAATAATAGTATGATTATATTTTTTTATTATTTAAGTCAACATTTTTTTTTCCAATTATGATTTCTATCCCACCTCTCCCTTTGTTTTAGGATTAACTTATTGAACTAAATATGAGACTCGACAATGGCAAGTCCTCATACAAAAACGCAGCTGAGCTATTACGAATTTACGATAGGGAAATTAAGTTTTCAACAAAAATCATGTAGACATTTAATTTTCGATTTGGTCATGCCATACATAATAAAAAAGCCTAGTTACTAATGATTTTGCGTGCTGTTATAAAATGAATCAAGCATATCAAAAATTAAAAATTTCAATTTTTTGAACTTGTTTGTCCCACTTTACTAATTTAAATATCATATTAATACGAAAAAGAAAGATATATTATCTCTATTATATAACTGAAATACTAAAATTTTCATGTTTTTATATTTAGATATGATCAATTTTTTGTTATTTAAATCAACATTAATAACTGGTTCTATTTTTTTTTTATTTAATTCAATATTTTTTTTTTATTATGATTTTTATCCAAACTCCCCCTCTATTTTAGGATTAATTTATTGAACTAAATATAACAGCAAATCTTCGAACAAAAAACGCAGTTGAGCTATTACTACCATTGATGCTCCACGACTTGGATTTAGAACAATATCAGGTTTATGACAACTAGAACCATAAATTGATATTAGGGTGATGTTGTCGGTTCCTCGATTGACGTGAGTTGCATAAAATTTGACCGAAGTTAGATTTTACAACTTCACATTAGGTTGTATTACAAAACATAAATGATTGGGCAAGTTTAAGAACAATCGGGTTTTAAATTCAACAATCATATTCATCATATAATTATGCGTATATTTGCCAATCTTGGAATCAAAACTTAGAAATATGCATGATATGCGGACTATATAACTTCTAAGCCAACGTTTAGGATTCTGTATGTTCCCTAAACCAATAAATGCCCAAACTTCTAAAGATGGCATCATTTTATTTCAGTTGGAGCAAAAATGCCCAAAAGGCCCATTTCAGTCCTTGGCCCAGAAGCTAAAACGACGCCGATCTCCGAAGGCCATACAGATAAAACCCTATATAATTTTTTTTTTTAAATTATAAAATACAAAATCTGATTTTTTTTTATATATGTATTAACCGACCGATCCGATCCGACCGGTCCAACAAATGCCCAAATTTCTAAAGATTGGCATCATTTTATTTCATTTGGAGCAAAATTGCCCAAAAGGCCCATTTCAGTCCTTGGCCGTACAGACAAAACGAAGCCCAAACTAAGTCTCGTGACGTTTGAGTCACGGTACGGTACGTTAAGTATGATCCCGGTATGCATATTGTGGCTTTGGTATGGTATGGTACGGTACCGGTTTCAGAAATTTGTTTTGCAAACCGGAAATTGTCTTACGGTATACCGATGGTTAGGTGGTTTTTTTTTTTTCTGGGCAAAAGCGTGAATCAAATGCATCTTCACCAAACTCAAATTGAAGCTGTGAAGAGGCACCGCAACTAATTTCCGTCATGTGGGGGCTGTCGTGTCTCGTTGCTCAACACATGATCTCTCTCTCAATTATTAATGCTCTGTTTTCTGTTTTGCCAATCTTTTTTATACGCTCTGCTTTTATTTTTATTTTATTTTATTTTCTTGGGGTATTATCTATATATTCAGATATGCATCGTGTCGTTTGTCTGTTCATGTTCTTCTACGGTTTGATCTTTTCACAAATAATAGACTGCATGATGGAGGATTTGGTTGAATACCAAACTGATGTTTTATTACCTTCGCCAATTTGTAAAACATATTTGTTAATTCTGATTTTGGCATGTATGTATATGTGTGTATAAATACAGAGTGATTATACAGAATTGGGAAAACGATGGATGGGTTATATATTTAATATTTATGTCGTTCGAGTTTCACGTAGAGTTGTTAAAACCATCGGATAAGTGATGTTTGATGAATATGGAAAGGGACATTGTGACGGATTTTCATTTAATAAAACGAAAATAATCTCCATGGATGAGTCGGAAATTAATTAAAAAATTAAAAATAATCTCACGTGCGGTACCAAACGACGGTCTTTGTCTGATCCCCTCTCTCTCTCCCTCCATTTGTGTTTTTTTTTTTGCATTATATTTACATTTACGTCTTCCTGTTTCTCTTTGTTCTTTTCGACCCTAACAAAAAAAAAACACCTTTGCAAGTTTTTTTTTATAACGGAAGCGGAGTTAGTATAACGTTAGGCTCTATTGTCAAAGTGTTGGGTTTCTTGGTTCAAACCCGAGAAAATGAGAATAACGGAGCTTTTGTGATTCGATTGTCCAACGGATTTTCTTTCCTATTTCCCTTCCTTTGGTTCTGAAATGGAAAAAAATTGTCTTTTTTCACCGAGAAAGTAGCAGTTTTCCCGAGAAAATGTGGACTAACACGGCACGAGTTAAAGTAAAGTGGGTGGTGGGTTCGCAGCGGTGAAGTTTCGATTTTTGAGCTTTTTTTTTTAAGCTCCTTTCTGGATTTCGTTTTTGCAGTAAGAGGCTCCGATGTTCTCCGAGTAATTTCCTTTTTCCCGAGAAATCATTGCGTATCATTTCCGACAAAACGGCACCAAAAGCAGCGGTTTCTCTGTGTAGATTCTTACTGTCGATTTCAAAAAATTTCAACTTTTTTTGTTTCTAAATATTTGGGCTCTCTCCGGATCACCCGGATTTCAAATGGGTCTGTGTCATTCGACGATAGAGAGGACGAGTGGGAAGGATTCCGGCGTTTCAAGCGCCGGAGCCACTGCGGCGGAGACGGCGGCGGAGAGGCAAGGCTCCCTCCGGTGGAGGCGGCCGAGGGATTTGAATGTCGGCGGCGAAAACGACGGGATCCATCAAGTGGTGGGTAGGTTTGTCTCCAACAGTTCCAGTGAGATTGCATGTCTTTACACACAACAGGGGAAGAAAGGAACCAACCAAGACGCCATGCTTGTCTGGGAGGTTCGTCTCTTCACTCATATTTCTCAACAAATGTGGTGATGGCACTGAATTTATCTTCTTCTCGGCGAGAAATTTCCAGTTTTTGAATTGATTATAAGCAAGAATTAGGGTTCTATTGCTTTTGTTCTTTGGATTTTGTGATTCCAGAATTTGCATTATTCTCCTAGGAAGATCAAAGCTGCTGGTTTAGAATTCCTTTTGATGTGAAGAAATGTGAATTGGCGTTTCCTCACTTGTGTATAAAGGAGACCCTATTTGGTTGGCTATGGCAATGTTCTACTCTATGTTTGATCTATATTAGCACTTCTGCCATGGTTCATCTTTGATGCCATGTTCTGTAATATGTGTATGCTAATAGGTTTTGTTTAGCATATGATTGGATCATTGGATTTTTGTTATTCTACTGCTTAGATTTGTGCATTTTGATAGCCTATACTGATCTACCCGAACCAGACAGCTTGGAACTCGAGGTTCTTTTGTTGTAAAAGTCATCTGGTTCCTCAAATTTCATACTTTCTCATGTTTCTTTATCCTTTAGTGCCAGTGACTTGTTTAGAGACTAAGTCGAAAATCTTCCATGCCAGAATTTCTGTTCAAGAAACGATACCGTGTTCTGTGGTGTATTTGATGGGCACGGGCCATTTGGTCATATGGTTGCCAAGAAAGTCCGAGATACGCTACCCTTTATACTGTCAACTCATTGGAAAATGAACTTAGAGTCGGAACATACCATCCTCGGGAATGGCCATGAAAAGCCATGCACAGAAGGAGGCCAGGGAAATGAGCCTATTACCATGGATGAGCAGTGGTGTGAGTTGCAGCCAGGTGATGGGGAGAGCGAAAAATTTCCCGAGATGTATCTCCCGCTTAAACATGCTTTGCTGAAGGCATGCCAGCAGATGGATAAGGAGTTAAAAATGCATCCAGCCATTGATTGTTTCTGCAGTGGATCTACTGCTGTCACTCTGATCAAGCAGGTAACTTGCTTAGGGTTTTCAATCTCTGTCTTCCTTCGTTAAATTCTTCCCAACGGGTATTCTGCAATTTCCGTCTTGTTCTTCATCAATTCTGCAATAATGGGTAGTGATGCAACATTTGCTATTTCTTCAAGATCTTTCCTGTTTCAAGATTTGGTCCCGGAGAAACTACATTTAAACTGGGGAGATACCATTCATCCTTCAGTGATTGATGAAATCATTCGAATTACGGCGTGTAGGGTAAAGATCTGGTGGTTGGAAATGTGGGTGACTCGAGAGCCGTTCTTGCAACACGAGACCAAGACAACTCTTTGATTGCTGTTCAATTGACCGTAGACTTAAAACCCGATTTGCCAAGTACATCTCTCTCCCTCTTCATCACAGTTTCATCTCTATTTCATGCCAAGTCGACTAAATCTGGTTACTTTTTTCATGTTCAGATGAAGCAGCAAGGATTCAGAAATGCAAAGGAAGAGTCTTTGCCTTGCAAGATGAGCCCGAGGTGGCGCGTGTATGGCTGCCTAACAGTGACTCACCCGGTTTGGCGATGGCCCGAGCTTTCGGGGACTTTTGTCTCAAGGATTACGGTCTAATATCGGTTCCCGATGTATATTACCGCTGCCTCGGTGAAAGAGATCAATTCGTTATTCTTGCCACTGATGGGGTACTCGTATTCTTCTTTTAATCTTGAAAAAAACGATTTGAAGTTTGAATCTTCGGGGCTAATATCATGCTGATGTAGGTATGGGATGTACTTTCGAACAAAGAAGCCGTCGATATCGTGGCTTCCGCTCCTACCCGTGCCACTGCAGCCCGAGCTGTAGTGGACACAGCTGTTCGGGCATGGAGGGTTAAATACCCGACTTCCAAGAACGACGATTGTGCGGTTGTATGCCTCTTTCTAGAAGATTCATCAACTGCAATGGAAGTTTCCCAAACCGGAAAATGCTCACACGAAGAATCTGCAGAGATTCCGACTGTAAAGAACGACGATCACGAGAAAACCGAGGCTGTTGAAACGAAAGGCGATAGTCAAGAACCTAGAACGAGCCCCGATACAGACGAGATCGTTCCAGTGATCGAGGTAAAGGAGGAGAAAATGCGGGAGAGCTGCAGGATGGAGTCGAAGAGGACGCTTGCAGAGTGCATTTCAGGAGGAGATGACGAAGAATGGTCGGCTTTGGAAGGGTTGACCAGGGTCAATAGCCTCTTGAGCATTCCGAGGTTCTTGTCTGGTGAACTGAGATCTCTTAGCTGGAGAAAATGGCTCTGAAAAACTGGCAAGGGACCTGGAGTTTGGATCATATGAATATGATCATAGAAAAATATGGGGGTTTACAGCGACTTTATGATCACATATTATATATACATGTTGGTTGTCTCATGTGCACTAAGAGAGAATATGATGTTTTTTTTTTTGTTCCTGCATTACAAATTTTGTTCCATTTCTTGCAAATACATGTTTTCTTCTACACATTTTATAAATAGTTGATATTTTGATTTTAGATTTGCAAAATCGAATTCACTAATATATATAAAAAAATTGAAATTCATGGTTTTATTTATGTAAGACAATACATAGCTTGAACTATAAATAGAAATATCGGTGATTAAAATTTGCGTGTACATTTTTATGATTTTTTTTTTTGTTTGGGTGTAAAATGACATAACTTTTACAAATTGCATATCAGGTTGAATCATAGGGTACCACCAAAAAAAAAAAAGTCATACACTACGGTCCAAAAAGAATCCAAAATAATATACTCTTTATCTAAGGTTGCTTGCAATATTACATACTCATGGAAGTGGGTGGCTCTCGTGATGGGTCCTTTTATTGTTATTTTACTTTTGTTTTTCCGAATTTATTGTTATTTTAATTTTAATTTCACTATCTTATGATTAAAAAAAGATTGCTTATATTAGAATTAATGACAGACTCTAATCAATGTGGTTTCCACCGGGCAGAACAATACATCCATCATCATTTGGCGATAATTTATGTAGTCGTCACCGTATTCAAATAAACTATATTTTCAATTTTATTTTGAGTTAAAACTAAATATTAAGGTTTTGTGAAACTGATCATTGGAAAATTGAAGGTTCAGATAAAAAAATTTTTTAAATATGTATTTTTTTTTTGTGATGGAACTGGAGGCCATGTTATAATACTCATGAGATTTAACTAATAAAGTGGTGGCAAAACAAAAAAAAAAGAGATGTACGGTTAAATTGGCTTAGAAGACAAGGCAAACTCCATTGAAGCAAAACCGAAGCCACCTTTGTCTTTAGCCACTCGTGTTCCTATTGGAACTTATTGGCAGTGGTGTATTGTCTTTGATGAGACAATGATGATCCTTTGCTTCAAAAGGAAACTCTTCCAATCTCGTCTCTGTCCTTGCTTCTTCAGTTAAATATCAAACTCGGAAACCTCATGTCTCTCTGCAACAATGGCGAACGCCACTTCGCGTTTGCTCTTCTTCCTCGTCTGCTGTTTCGCAGTCTTCTCTGTCATCTCCTCTGTCACAGACCCTCGTGATGGTTCGTTGAGTTTTGTCGTTTTGGAGCCGTGGAAGTGATTCCGATTTTCATTCTTGATTCTGATTTCTCTCTCGTGACTTTCCAGCGGCGGCTATGCGTTCTTTGATGGATCAATGGGAGAATACGCCGCCGAGCTGGAGAGAATCAGATGATCCTTGTGGTACTCCTTGGGAAGGTGTCACCTGCAACAACTCAAGAATCACTGCACTGTTAGTGTTCTTTACTCAATTCATATGCATATTTCTGCATCTGGGTCCTAACCTAGCGTGGGCGAGTGGTTGAGGTGTGGCCAATGTGCCTTCACGTCAGCGGTTCGATTCCTGAAGATGGAGAGGGTTATTCACATGGATTCCCCCGTTATTCTGGGAGATGTAGTCGGATCGAAGCTCCGGTGAACTTCCGGATTAACAAAAAAAAATAAAAAAAATTCTGCATCTGGGTGTATGTATTAGATCAGTTCCCCCCCTTTTTTTTTGGGTTTTTTGCGAGTGTTTTATACATTTTCAGGGGTCTATCTACAATGGGTCTGAAAGGAAAACTAAGCGGAGACATCGGAGGACTTACTGAACTAAGATCCTTGTCAGTCTGTTTCTTCTGAGTATCCTTAAAGTTGTCATGAAACTGTGTAATGAATATGCAGATGTGTTTGTTTCAGGGACCTGTCGTTTAATCCAGGCCTCAAAGGTTCACTTACTCCACAGTTAGGAGATCTTCAGAACCTTAATATCCTGTAAGAGAGCTCGTTTCCTCGAACTTTAGATTCTTTCCCTTGTTTTGTATCTAAACCCGTAATTTCATCTTTTCAGTATACTTGCTGGTTGCGGCTTCACTGGAAATATCCCTGAAGAACTTGGCAATCTCTCCGAGCTATCCTTCTTGTAAGATGCTTCATTTACCCTCCTCTCAACCCTGAATAAACCGATGTTTGTTTGATGGGTTTAACGCCTTTCATTCTGTTTTTCCCCCCGGTAATACGCCTTCTCAGGGCATTGAACTCGAATAACTTCAGCGGTAGAATTCCAGCCTCTCTGGGAAATCTCTCCAAGGTTTACTGGTTGGACCTTGCAGATAATCAGTTGACGGGTCCTATTCCAGTGTCTTCACCCTCGAGCCCCGGACTCGATCTCCTCTTAAAGGCGAAACACTTGTGAGTAGCGGTTATGTTTTTTGCGAATTCCATTGACACAAATTGTTTCTTTTAGCTTTCTCGAGTTCTGATCCGCTCAACGGACTTGCCAGCCATTTCAACAAGAACCAGCTTTCTGGCCCCATTCCTGCAAAGCTTTTCAGCTCTGAGATGATACTGATCCATGTGTAAGCAGCTGTTCTTGATGGTAAATAATTTTTTACCACAGTTTAAGGTTAAACAGTTACATCTGCTCTGTTTTAATGGCAGACTATTCGATGGAAATCAATTCTCCGGGAACGTACCTTCCACGTTAGGGTTTGTTCAGACTCTCGAGGTTCTGTGAGTAACAAAAAACCATCTCTTTGTCATTCATTTCATCTTCCTGACCCTTCAAGTCAGATTTCTTACGGTTATTCCTGTCCCGGGCTTGCAACAGTCGGCTCGATAGAAACATGCTGTCAGGAGAAGTCCCGGAAAATCTCGGAAACCTCACAAATATCAATGAACTGTAAGCATTTCCCCTCTAAACTAAGAATGTAACACTTCAGGATCAATCATTTAAGACATTAAATACTTCCTTAATGCGTTGGGTTTCAGGAACTTAGCTCACAACAAGTTGGTAGGAACTTTGCCGGATTTGTCAGACATGAAATCGCTGAACTACGTGTAATCTCATCATCACGTGTTCTCCACCGACTTCCGTTGTTTTCTGTTTTCTGATGAATGTGATTTTCTTTACAGAGATCTCAGCAACAACTCATTTGATCCATCAGGAGCTCCTTTCTGGTTCTCAAGCTTACCTTCATTAACCACTCTGTAAGTATAGCTCAACTTACTCGCATTCAGCATTTCCCATGAGTTTCTCGTGAAGAAACGCATAAATCGACAACTTTTTCCTCGGGATTTAGGGTGATGGAATATGGATCACTTCAAGGACCAGTTCCTCAGAAGCTCTTTGGCCTCCCACAGATTCAGCAAGTGTAAGCTATTTAGGTTTCGGATCTCAGATGAAGTTTGATAGTAACAGCAGAAACCATTATAACCCCGACATGACCCGGATGCAGGAAACTGAAAAAGAATGCTCTCAATGGAACATTGAGCTTGGGAGATACAGTCGGATCACAGCTCGAACTCGTTGATTTGCAGGACAATGACATTTCCTCGGTAACACTGAGCTCTGGATATACCAACACTTTAGTGTAAGTCATTTTCTTCTTCTGGATATACCAACCCGTTTAAACCCATCGAGCATTTTAGCTGCCTCGGGTTAATAGCTACTTCTTTTTCTGCAGCCTTATAGGAAACCCGGTCTGTTCAACAGCTCTTTCAAACACAAACTACTGTCAGGTTCAGAAGCAACAAGACAAAAGGACTTACTCGACTAATCTCGCTAACTGCGGAAGCAAATCTTGTCCGTTGGATCAGAAGGTCAGTCCTCAGAGCTGCGAATGCGCGTATCCTTACGAGGGCACGTTATATTTCAGAGGGCCAATGTTCAGAGACCTGTCCAATGTAAACACGTTCCATTCGCTCGAGATGAGCTTGTGGGTGAAACTTGGACTCACCCCTGGCTCGGTATCTCTCCAAAACCCTTTCTTCAACAATGACGACTACCTTCAGATTCAGCTTTCGCTTTTCCCGCATATGGGAAAGTATTTCAACAGAAGCGAAGTCCAGAGAATCGGATTCGACTTGAGTAACCAAACGTACAAACCTCCACCAGGGTTTGGACCTTACTATTTCATTGCATCTCCATATACTTTCCCTGGTAATATACACACATATAACTCGTAAATTTCAATACTTTTCATGACATTGAGAGCTGATTAACCGAAAACGTGTTCAGCGGAAGGTGAAGGGCATTCACTGAGCTCTCAGATGATTGTCGGGATAATAACAGGTTGCGGCGCTTTGGTTATGTGCCTTGTCGGGTTAGGTATATACGCAGTTTGGCAAAAGAGACGCGCAGAGAAAGCTATTGGCTTGAGTCGACCATTTGGTAAGTCCATGTTCAACAACCTGCACCTCAACAACTGCAGACAAAAGATAACAGGAGAAAACAATCTAAAAGAGTGTGAAATTTAGATGAACTTCCAAAGAAAGATTTGATAAATCTCAAGACAAGATTGTTAGTTTTACCATGATTCATGTGATGGTCTGAACAAGCAGTGTTTTCTTTTCCTTAACAGTTTCATGGGCATCAAGCGGAAAAGACAGTGGCGGTGCGCCCCAGCTGAAAGGAGCGCGGTGGTTTTCCTACGACGAGCTCAAGAAATGCACCAACAACTTCTCCGCCAGTAATGAATTGGGATACGGAGGTTATGGGAAAGTGGGTTTATCTGAAATTTGCGAAAAATCGAAGGTTTTTAAACGATTGAATCTAGGTTTTTTTGAGAAGCTGTAATCGAAGATCGTCGTCTCTGTTTGATGATCTCCATAGGTTTACAGAGGAATACTCCAGGATGGGCAGATAGTGGCGATCAAGAGAGCTCAACAGGGATCGACACAAGGCGGGCTAGAGTTCAAGACAGAGATCGAGTTGCTGTCTCGAGTTCATCACAAGAACCTCGTCGGTCTTGTCGGATTCTGCTTCGAACAAGGCGAGCAAATGCTCGTTTACGAGTTCATGCCCAACGGAACACTCAGAGACAGCTTATCAGGTTCGGTCACCAACACAACACGAACACTCCTTCTGATCTGTGCTCTGATGAAAAAGAAAAAGGTGAAAACTTTAGATCAAACAATTCCGACAAAACTGGTTTGAGATTTCCTCGTTCTTCACTTGAATGTGGATAGGGAGGTCAGGGATCGTTCTCGATTGGAAGAGGAGGCTGAAAGTGGCGTTAGGGTCAGCGAGAGGGCTCACCTATCTCCACGAACTGGCCGATCCACCGATCATCCACCGAGACGTGAAATCCACCAACATTTTGTTGGATGAGAACCTTACAGCTAAAGTTGCTGATTTCGGTTTGTCTAAACTCGTCTCGGACTGCTCCAAGGGGCATGTCTCTACCCAAGTCAAAGGCACTCTGGTGAGTCTTTAAGATCATATTGCTCTCTCTGCAAGTCTCCCATCTCACTTTTTCTGCACTGATAAAATGGGACGAGAAAACAGAGTAAAAACTCAGTTTATTAGCACAAAAAAATTCCAACTTTTCGAAAAGTTGGGTTTAAGAAAATCCAAAGTTTGGATCTTTTATCAGTTAAACATTTGGGTTTTTTTCCAGTAAATGGGAAAGAATTCAGATCAAAGCAAAACTCAGTTTTACGATTATCCAAAGTCTGGATTGTTTTTATCTGTTTATTCACATATACAATGCATTCTGTACATATTCTCATTCACAGGGATATCTAGATCCAGAGTACTACACGA
>NW_010965372.1:5264429-5292265 GCF_000463585.1 Tarenaya hassleriana | reverse complement strand
CACGACGCAAAAACTCACAGAGAAGAGCGATGTGTACAGTTTCGGTGTCGTAATGCTCGAGCTAATAACCGCGAAGCAACCTATCGAGAAAGGGAAGTACATCGTCCGAGAGGTGAGGCTCGCGGTGAACAAGAAGGACGGAGAATTCTGTGGGCTGAGAGATATGATGGATCATCCCCTCAGAGACGCCGGAATCTTGCCGGGATTCGGCCGGTTCTTGGACTTAACCCTAAAATGCGTCGAGGATTCCGCGGCCGAGAGGCCGACGATGAGCGATGTCGTGAAGGAGATCGAGATTATCGTACAGAACGACGGCTCGGGCACCAGCTCCTCTGCTTCGACATCGTCTTCAGTAACGGATTTCGCGGCCGGGCAGGGCGGCGGAAAGGACCTGTACGGAGAGAATATGCGGAGGAAGGAAGGCGGAGCTTTTGATTACAGCGGCGGATACTCTGTTCCGCCGAAAATCGAGCCCAAGTAAGGGAACAGATTTTTGCCTTTACCTCTAAAGTCGTTCTTCGTATTTCTTATTTGCTTGCCGTGGAGGAAAATCAAGGATAATGAATGATTTAATTAGGGTTTCTCTCATGTGATCAGTGATTTTCCGTTTGTTATTCCTATCATCGGATATTAGAATTTGTATACGAAAAAAGAAAAATATATAACGGTGTTTTGTCTGGTCGCCAAATGATAAAAGGCGTACAAAAATATTTTGGGCAGAATTGAATTACTATATGCCACGTGTGTCAATTCGATTGGGTCAGTGCTTAATAGGCCCATAAAAAGCCCAAATAAAAGCCCATCTGGAGATTTGCCACGTGGATGCGTGTTGCAATAAATTATAAATATCACTCCCGAGTAAACAAGAACAAAAATCGTCTCCGAATTTGAAGATTTTTTTCAACTGAATTCCGTGATTCTGCGGGAACGAAGACGAAGAAGCTTGACGAAGTGACAGTGCGGGAAATTCGTAGAATTTATTTTGCAGCGTCGAAATGGCGGTGATGTCGGAGCGCAGATTTCGCCATCGGATCACGACCCTCAAGGTCAGGTGAACCAGCAGTAAGCCGCCGGAGTGGGGATTCTCCTCCAGATCGTGATTCTCGTCTTGTCCTTCTTCCTAGGTCGCGTCCTTTTTCGTCATAAGTTCGATTATCTTTCCAAACCTACTGCTTCTCTTCTCATGGGTTCGTTCGTGTTCTTCTCTCACTCTCGCATTGTGATCGTCCTCACCACCATTTTAGGTCTTCGTCGTATTTTGATATCCGATTCCTTGTGAAATTCGTGGAATTTAGGGTTGATCTTTGGTAGTTTAGCGAACATTTCGAACACGGATAGGGTTCTTGAAAGTTCTTTCTATTTTTTCTATCATCTCTTGATTTTTTGCGTGACCTGGAAACTCAAAGATGCTTATTTGTTTGCATGTGTACAAACACGTTAAACTTTATTTTTGGTGATATCAATTTGTTTGTGAATGGCATTTTTTTTTTGTTAATTTCCTCATCAGTGCATGATTCAATTTCCTCATCAGTGCATGGTTCAATTTCCATGTATGTTTATGTGCATGCTTGTGTGATTCTACTTGGGCACATATGTATATTATCAGGGTTCAGCCTACGACCCGTTAGTGCACATTCCTTTCATCTCTGGCTTCCTGTTTTGCAGTTCTACTATCTGAAAAAGAGATTTCTTGCTTTATACACGTAATGAAATCTTTCAGAAACCTTTCTTTTTAACTTTGGAGCCATGGTCACTTTTGCTATCCTCGGAACCTTTCTAGCTTCCGTTGTTACTGGCTTGCTGGTGTAATTTGCTGGAATCTGCGAACTGGTGTGTATCATAGGATTCGATGTTCATGTACTACTGTATCCACTGGCAGGAGCTTGACATAGATGTGAATTTGTGTGGACTGATATTTGGAGAATCAGTCTAAAGTGATGTTGTAAGTTCTGGTCTTTAAATAATGATCTCCCTGCCTGTTCTAAAATCGGATATACAAGAAAGGAAAAGATTCCACATTTCTTATGGGGTTTTGTCTCCTTGGCATGTTGCTTGATTGACAGATGGCGAGATCCATTGTACATGTATGTAACATAGCTGAAGATTGGCTTTAGAGGTACAACGCTCAAGTATGTTTTTGTTTTGCTGGTATACTGTCTCTACTGGTGCAATGCTCGAAACGCTAGAGGTTATAGGCGATGATAAGTATGATGCTTCTCTTGGTGAAATAAGTAAAGGGAAAATAGTTTTGCACAGCCATTGTGTATGACCCTGTTTATTTCACTGCTTTGATACATCAATTGGCATTAACTAAATTGTTTTCCATGAGTTCGAAGCGATTAACAATCGTTACATGTTGACACCGTATGACAGTGAAGTGTCATCTTCAGGAAACCATCTCCTCTGAATATCTAATCTATATATACTATCTCATTCTTTATGTGTCTGCAGTGCCCCTTCCTTCACAGAACCAGACAAGAATTACCTAACCCCATTCTTCCCTGGTAATAACGTAACGCGGATGATGACCATGACAATGACGGTGATGATGAGCAACAACATGGTAATACTAGATATTAGTTATTTCTCAAAGGTGTGTGCTTTTCTCGTTATTGTTTACTGAAAACACACTTGAGCTAAAAGCTTGTGTCTTGAATTACAGCTGACCCATCCCATGTTTCTAGTTCCGAAACCGCAGCTAAATCTCTCCATGCCCAAATCTTTTCTTGTATTTGAACGCAAGTCAGCCATTTTTTAACCGAGGAAGTGCAATCACTATGGTAATGTCTATTTCCTTAATCTCGTGCTTGAAGGAATTGCAATAAGACAAGGTTTCCTGATAAATCTCTGCGGGTTTGCTTTGAGATGATGTGATCTCTTCACTACGAAGCATATGACAGCCTTTCCCATGTGGGTATTAGGTTCCTCTCGATTTCCTCAATTTGGATTGCTTGCTTAGATTTGTCTTCTCACGTGTTTTAAATTGATTTTTTTTTTAAATTATATCCGATCAGATCTTAAGTCTTGGGAAATGTTTGTTATTTATAGGCTAAATATGAGATAAATATTTTCTCATGCAGACGGATAAGAAAGAAATAACGCATATTTATTTTGCTTGTTTTTGTTTTTTACAGGGGAGGAGTACAAAAGATGTCTTGTTGAAGAGAGAAGGCCACGGCACGAGAAGAGTGTGGACCTTATTTCTTTTGTAATATAATATATGCCTCGTTTTTCACCAAAATACTAACCGAAACCTTCATTAGGCTCTCTTAAATATCCATCCTCTCTCCTCCTCCTCCTCAAATGGCGGTCACTCGCCGATCAATCATTTAGCCGACGGAAACAACTCTCTCTCTTCGATTCTCGATTGTTACGGAGACGATGAGTCTGGTGGTTGGTGTGCCTGTCGGTTTATCGCTTGTTGGCGATGGTGTTCCGTTGCACAGTTGGAGAAGACGCGGCAGAAAATTTCCGCTTTTGATGGTCAATAGGAGAAGGTTGGCTCGAGCGGCTCTGGTCGAGGCTAGGCCTAGGGGGGACGGAGGTGCGGCCTCAACTCCCTCGCCGGCGTCGGCGGTTGTGCCGTACCGGCGAGCGGATCTCGCCGATGACCTCCAAGCGGAGGCGAGAGCCTTGTCTCGTGCCGTTGATGCTTCTATTTATTCTCCCGACCTTCTCGCCGCGAAATACGGCTCCAAGCCCCTGAAGGTTTAGCTACTTTACCGGTTTTTTCCCTGTTTCCGATTTTTTTGAATTTCCATTTTGAACGAAGCGATGTTGAGGGGATTCGGGTGATTTTGGACTTAGGCTTTGCGTAGAAGCTTGGAGATTTTGGTAGCTTTGGGTGGTTTCGCGCTGAATTTGGGGATTGATCAAAGGAACGGGAAGCTGCAGCAGAACATGAGGAAGAGAGCTGGTGAGCTGAGACGGATTTTCACTCGTTTGGGTCCTACTTTTGTCAAATTGGGTCAGGGATTGTCAACTCGACCCGATCTCTGCCCACCCGAATATCTCAAAGAACTGGCAGAGCTTCAGGTTTGGCTCTTCTTCCTCTGTTATTTTATTGCACTTCATGTAGATTCACCGTTACATTGATCTGGGTTATCGTGTAGCAATGGAGTAATGGCTCATGTATATATATTGAATTTTGCAGAGTTGTAACTTTAAGAAACTACTTTCCGGGTTTTAACTGTGAGAAAAACGATTTGCTTCTTATCAATTTTGTCTGGTGTTAACTTAATGGATTGCTTGATTGGTTGCAGAAGGTCTCTAACTTTGTGTTTTTGTTGGTTTGAGTGTACAAGTAGGATGCTTTGCCAACTTTCCCTGACGCGGAGGCATTTTCATGCATCGAGAAAGAGTTGGGTTTGTCTATTGAGTCCATTTTCTCGTCTATTTCTGCTGCACCAATTGCAGCAGCTAGTCTTGGCCAAGTTTATAAAGCCCAGCTGAAGTACTCGGGTCAGGTTGTAGCTGTGAAAGTTCAGCGCCCTGGAATTGAAGAAGCCATCGGGCTTGACTTTTATCTCATTAGAGGTGTTGGGATTCTCATAAACAAGTATGTAGACTTCATCACGAGTGATGTTGTGGCCCTCGTAGATGAATTTGCCGGCAGGGTTTATCAGGAGCTAAATTATGTCCAGGAGGCACAGAATGCTAGAAGGTTCAAGAAACTGTACGCTGATAAAGCAGATGTTCTTGTGCCTGACATATTCTGGGATTATACGAGCCGCAAAGTGCTAACAATGGAATGGGTCGATGGGACTAAATTGAACGAGCAAGATGCCATTGAGAGTCAAGGTTTGAAGGTTTTGGACCTTGTCAATACAGGTATTCAGTGTAGCCTAAGGCAACTCCTGGAGTACGGCTTTTTCCATGCTGATCCTCATCCTGGCAACCTCTTGGCAACACCTGATGGAAAACTCGCCTTTCTTGACTTTGGCATGATGAGCGAGACACCGGAGGAGGCTAGATTTGCTATCATTGGCCACGTTGTGCACTTAGTTAACCGTGATTATGAAGCAATGGCCCGTGATTATTATGCTTTGAAGTTCTTGTCTCCAGATGTGGACGTTTCTCCTATCGTCCCAGCACTGCAGAACTTCTTTGATGATGCTCTTACTTATACCGTCAGCGAGCTCAATTTTAAGACACTGGTTGATGGTTTAGGTTCCGTTTTCTATCAGTATCCCTTTAATGTCCCAGCCTACTACGCGTTGATTCTGAGATCTCTTACCGTGCTTGAAGGTTTGGCCCTTTATGCAGATCCTAATTTTAAAGTGCTGGCTGCTTCGTATCCGTATTTTGCCAAAAGGCTTCTCACAGACCCAAACCCTTATCTAAGGGATGCTCTTATCGAGCTGCTGTTCAAGGATGGAAAATTTCGGTGGAACAGACTTGAAAACCTTTTACAACAGGGAAGCAAAGACAGGGATTTCTCGGCGAAAGATGCTTTACAGCCTGTTCTGAAGCTGCTTCTGGATCCAAATGGTGAGGAGCTTAGGGTGTTGGTAATCAAAGAGGCTGTCCGGGTTAGCGAAGCTGTTGCTCTGGGCACGGTTGTTGATACATACAATTCCATTCCCAAGTTTTTGAGGTCTCTGGTCTTTAACGGGAATGGAAACGGTCCTCTGGTTATGAGTAGCTCTGAAATCCAAAGCATGTTAGAACTTCGGGATCAGGTCTATAGGATCTGGGGGCTTCTTCGTTCTTCTGAAAACTTTGATCCAGCTCTGTTGCAGCCTATATTACAGGTAAATTCCGTGGGGATCTATCTGATCTGCAACCAATCAAATTTTCTGCCCGTGTTTTCGTTAAACTCGTTTATGAGCTAAATTCCCCTTTGGGTTTGATCAGGTTTTGCAACAAGCGGAGGCAAGAAACCTTGGAGGACGGGTGGTGGGTGGCGTCGGCCAACGTCTTGCAGCTCGGTTTCTGCAACAACTACTTCGAGCCACAACACCATCATCTTCTTCCTCACCAATCTCATAGGCCTTTCTCTTTTTTCTTCCCACTGGATGGTAAAATGTTCTAAGGCAGAACACACTCGAAAACCACAGAATTGCTTCATACTCTAGTGATAGGTATATCATTCTTTGTCTGTTTGTAACCACCATGGACCTTGTAAACCTCCAGAAATGTGTCCAAGTGAAACCATTTACAGAAGCAAAGTCTGACCACGAGAATGTGCAAGTTCTGAATCTGTCGTCTCTCAACTAGGAGATTGAATTAGAATAACAGTACATGTGAAGCAGGTCTACCCTGACACAGGCATCTGTACAAATAAGGAGTTGAAAACACACAACACACGTTTATTACAGGTTGCAAAGATGTGAAAACCATTACACATTATATATACTTTTTTGAGTGTTCTTGCACGCTACATAATTGGTCTCACAGAAGAGGGAATCACAAGGAAAACAGGAGAGAGCACAAACACAAGGAGAGGAATATGGATAGAACCACGAGAACAAGAGGAAGCCCATATGTTTTTTCCTTGTTGCCATTACAAGTATTTAACCAGCAGCCAAATCACAACGACCAGAACCACAATCCCAATAACCGATAAGAGCATGGAAATGCATGAGCATCCTCCTCTCATCCGCTTGTTCATGAAGGCGAGGCTCTTCTGCACTCGCTGTCATCATTCCAAAGAAAGGTAACAATTAGTCATATAGTTGATTTCGCCATTACTTTTATAGGAACCATCATTAGCTTAGTACAATGTGGCATGGTATATGACCATTTCTTAGTCTTGATGTGACCATTTCTTTCACACATGGGCATAGTATATGAGGTTTATTTGATCAAATAGATAGAGAGTTGAAATGTGTATTACCCGTAAGCGGGAGTCAGTAACATCCACATGGTAGTCTAAGTCATCCTGCATATAAGGAACATAACCTCAGATGTGTTTAATATCAGACAACGAAATCAAAGGCAGCAAAAGAAAATAAACAGAAACCATACGATAAGCCGTGTCTGCAGGTCCAGCTCCTCATTAACAGCCAATGCAATGTGTTTTGTACTCATGACTGTCTCCTCCAACTTCTCAAGCCCTTCATCTTGCTCTGTTTAGGGGATATTAAGGAAAAAAGAGAGAAAATTCAACAGAGGATGAAATACCTCTTGAACCTCAACAGCGGAATAGAGGATGAAATGCAAAAGCCCATATACATTATATATATATATATATATAGTTCATTACCTCTCATAACTTGACGCTGAAAACCAACAATTCCTTGGTTGTCCATGCCAGAAACTCTGCTCATGGCATCGGCTGGCTTAATTTCTGGCCCAAGCAAGCTGTCTCTGTTTGCAAAGTTGGACATGTTCAAAGCAGATGCCATCTGATTTGCTTTTGATCTCAAATTTCCAATCATGTCCTTTCGGCGATTCATCTCTTTCTCCGAACTGTGCATCAACATGTCACACACAACACAAGAGTCAACAAACGTTCAGACAGAACGAATATTCGAGCAAGAAAAACATCTGCAGTTTTAACTTTTGAAAGGCAACTAGATAGAGATTACTCACATAGGTTGCTTCCCCGGAATCTTAGCTAAAAGGGATTGCAGACTGTCTAATCGCGTCCCAAGTATCGTGATCTTCCTTCGTATTGCAGAGGCATGACGTTGAGCTTCAGGCCCCGATACAGCCGACGAACTCCGTTGCGATATCATGCCATTGATATCCTCGGACAGTTTTAACGCTTCATTGTACTCTCTCACCCATGAATCCGAAGAAGATGCCATTGACCTGTAAGCTAATCCGAATCTGATTAAAAGCTGATACAAAATTATCTTCCATATACAAATCATGATAGGAACAAACGAATTGTCATACAACAAACTAATTTCATCAAACGAAGATCAACTCAAGAAGCTAGTTTCATAAAACTTATAAGCTACATCCCTGCTACGAACGGAAAGAAAAAAACTTCCTTTACATCACCCAGAATCTGAAATCCATACCAGAAAGAAGTTTCGGGAATAGCAGAGAACTGCGGAACATCTGAAAACTTTTGAGCCGATCCATAACAATCGGGGAAAATACCATTGCTTTCCCGACTCAGATCAACAGGATCGACAAATTGTACATAAGAAACATATAAAAAATTGCGATTATTGCCAAATTTCACGCGGAAGGACCTGAATTGCTCGTACCCAGAAGGCAGAAATTATCCATGACCCAGAACTCGCTACGAATAAAATACATACATACAGGATCCAGAAATCCAGGTACAATCGGACGATTCAGTGCCTGAATTATTCCCAATTGAAATGGCATCGAAATTGACCTAAATCATAATGTTCAAAGAATCGAATAGCTTACCCAGAATTCTCTCGGATCTTCGATCAAGCCGATTGACTTTTTCGGGGTTTACGCCTTGAAGATTAAAACGAGATCGTCCTTATGAGTTTTGCAAGGCGTGAAACGACCGGCGAACGATGGGCAAAGGCCGAGAATTTGTAGCTGTCCTTTCACTCAAAAGGGATTCACAATGCCAGCTTATAAACGTCGTCGTTCGCGGAACGGGTCAATCGAGGATTTTAAGAAATTGCAGGCTAAAAACAGAAAGTATTAAGATAATATGGGTTAAAAATACAAATGAAGAAATATTGGGGCAAATAAAAATTTAGAGAAACTTCTGTCCCATTTATATGAAATGAATTTATCTGTTTCCCATGTCCGTCTCTCTTCTCTCTCCTCCGCTTGGCTTCCCGTCTCGAAGAGCGTGTTTGCTCTCAGACCATCTTTTCATACAAGAAGAGATCAGATAGAAGATTCCTTACATGGTTTCTCAGTAGCTTCGCTTATGATGTTTGCTTGCATAGAAAGTGTGGGAAAGTGAAGGAATATTTTGGTATATGTGATAGTTTGAAAAGGCGATCGGAAAATATACAACAACCTAGCGAGTTTGAATCATGTAAGTGCGATGCTTACCATTTCTCTTCGCTTTTGTTACTAAATCCATTGACTTTACCTTTTCCGGAATAGTTTTGGGGTATGATTTGAAGCTAATTTGCCTTTGCAATATCTAAGTCGATATTATCTGGGTCGAGGTTTCGGAATCCAAATTGTTGTTCATTTTGATTTCACGAATTCTGGGTTGTTGATGTGATCCTGAGGAAATTTCGAATATGCCATGATGTTTAGGGATCGACATAGACTCCGGTTCTTTTCATTAAGGCTAGAGAAATTGATATTGGGTTAGACACTGCATTATCATGATTGAGCAAAACTATTGACTAATTCATATGTAATAACTGTTCTCAGGGAATCCAGAAAACAGTCGATTATCCCAGGATTGCCTGATGATTTGGCTTTGAGATGTCTTGCAAAGCTCTCCCATGGGTGTCATGGAGTTCTTGAATGTGTTTCCAAAGGGTGGAGAGATTTGATCCGTAGCCCCGAGTATGCAAACTACAAATCGAGAAATGGGTGGTCAGGCAGTTGGTTGTTCGTGCTGACAGAACGTTCTAAGAATCAGTGGATTGCTTATGACCCGGAAGCTGACAGGTGGCATCCCTTGCCAAGAACTGGAGCTGTTCAAGAGGGCTGGCACCATTCTGGATTTGCTTGTGTCTGTGTCTCGAATGCTCTTCTTGTGATTGGTGGTTGCTATGCCCCTTCTGTTTCTTCATTTCCTCACCAGAAACCCGTCGTGACAAGAGATGTCATGAAGTTTGATCCGTTCAAGAAAGAATGGAAAATGGTAGCGAGCATGCAAACACCTCGGACCCATTTTGCTTGCAGTGTTGTCTCGGGAAAGGTTTATGTGGCTGGAGGTCGGAACTTAACCCATTCCAGAGGCATCACATCTGCTGAGGTTTATGATCCTGTGGCTGATAGGTATTTACTTTTACAAATGATGGATGGCTCATTTGGTCTTATAAGACTGAATGTATATGTTTGGTGTAAAGTCTTATGCCCATGTTGACATCTAGTGTCCTTTTGATTCATCTCTTGTTTCTTTCTTTAGTAATTTGCTCTAACTTCTGAAAAGATAGAATGGAACATTGATCCATGTGGTCTCTTTCACATTCTGTTAATTGAAGCACACACGCTTCTGCGATAGTCAGATACTCGAATTTGTTAGTCATGGTTGTGTTTAGCGGTATTCTTGTCTCTCATCAATATTTTATCTCTCAACGTTGAGATGAGATATTGATGGTTATTCCCTGATATTTTCTCTTTATTTAAATGTTACCTATAGAAGCCTTATATGATTATGCATGCAAGAATGAAAAGCTTGTGCGATGTTCTCTATTCTGTTTAGTCTATAACTTGCAGGATATAATTTTTTTTGGCGTTTCTAGTGTTTTACGTAGAGAAAACCGTCCATCTGAGTTCTAACAGCAGTCTCGCAGATGGGAGGAACTGCCAATGATGCCCAGACCACAGATGGATTGCTTGGGCTTATCATACAGAGGCAGCTTTCACGTTCTGAGCGACCAAGTGGGCTTTGCGGAGCAAAATTCATCCGAAGTGTTTAATCCATTAGACATGACATGGTCCACTGTGGAGGATGTATGGCCTTTCTCGAGAGCCATGCAGTTTGCTGTTCAGGTGATGGAAGATGATCGAGTATATACGATTGTCGATTGGGGAGAGAGCTTGATCAAGACTAGGGATACTGAAAAAGGAGAATGGAACAATGTCGGTTCAGTTCCTTCCGTCGTTCTGCCTAATCATCCGAGAGAGTTAGAGGCTTTTGGATACGGCTTTGCTGCTTTAAGACATGAACTGTATGTAATTGGAGGAAAGGTTCTGAAATGGGAAGAATCTGGGGCTGGGAGATTTGACATAGTGAGATTGGGTGTTGTAAGGGTATGCAACCCTTTAGACATGCCTCTAAAATGGAGAGAAACTAGACCAATGTGCATTCCTGCTGGAGGGTCCATCATTGGATGTGTATCCATGGAAGAAGCTTCCTCACCTTAATCAAAGGTAAAGGTAATACGACCTTTCCGGATGCGTTAATTTCTCTGCCCAATTTTCTTAAAATTGAGTTATTAAGTAAGAAAGCATTTCTAGATCAATACAAAGGGGCAGACAAGTTATGGCTTGTGTCTAAACCTGCAAGGAGGAGGAAGTGCCATTTAGTTCTCCTTAGCTTTTTCTGTAGCAGTTCACGTTTTCAATTATGGCTGAGTAACCTACTACTTTATAGACTTAAGTTATATCTCGTGCATTTCGTTATATGTTATCCCGCTTTCTTATTCTCAAGCCGTTGCCTGTTGTGTATAAGTTAAAAGTGATGTTTTTTTGGCAGTCTTCCATGGTTTGCAATGTTCTCTTCTTGGTTCTGAACTTACTAAAACATTCTTGGAATGTTTCAGGCTTCCCCCCTCTTTGTTATGACAAATATTTATGTCTTTGGTCACGTTGTTGATATCGGGACAGAGCTGAGCTGCTAGGCCTATAACGCTCGTAGCATCGTCGTCCAATGAAACCGTCAGAAGCTGACTGGAAATCATAGACATGAGAACAGCATCTTGTAAAAGAACAAAGATATGCAGATTGGTAGAGAATGCTCTTGGAAAGAAGGCTTTGGACATGTCTATGTCAAGTGAGTTATTAGTGACATGTTTAGACTGTGTGAGGAGGTAACCAGAGGATATGGTCATGCCCCTTGTTGAGAGACACGTTATTGGATTTGGATTTGGAATCTTGTCTGTTTCTGAAATGTTTGTGAAAGTTGTTTTCAGACAACTTGAACAGTGAGATCCATGTTTCCTGATCTCTGTGTTTGGAAATTTTAGCAAATGGCTCCTCTTTGTTATGTACCCATTTAGGCTAACACAGTAGTGTGGTTCATGTTTGATTTAAAATAACAAGCTTGGAATAAAATAGAATTTTTTTTTTTCACAAATGAATTTATTCTCTTGTAATATGGTTTTTATGATTTGTTTTCAATGTGGATCCTACGTGGTGAAATATCTAACATACACAGGCATACATATATACATACACCTTGAGACCAAGTAAATGACAAAATTCTTTCAACCAAAAAAAATAAGTAAATTACAAAATCGTAATAAGAGCAACTAAATTCGTTTATATTCTTACCATAAAAAAGTATAAAGTAAATAAATCTAGTTATATTCTTTATGGGCCTTAAATAATATATATTCCTAAAATTATTGGCCCACTTAATATGGTACTGAATAAAACGTTATTTGGGCCTGCCTATAAGTTAGTAGGCCACAAGCTCATGAAGCGAGATGCGGAACTACATGTCCCACGCGCACCTGATGCGAGTTAGCATCACGCGCCTGATTTTCCGGGACTATAGTCCACAAAAACGGGCCGAATTCGAGATTTGCGCAATTGGAGCGCGTGGAGAATCTCATTTTGAGATTTGCATTTTCTTTTCCATCTGTTGCTTTTTTTTGGACAAAATTTCCATCTGTTGCTTTTTTCCATTTTTATTATTTTTTTTAGCTCTTTTCATTTTTCTTATCTTCTAAATTTTGTCTATTGACTGAAATTTTGGCAATTTTATTTTTAATAATGATGATTCTTATTAATTAATCGTCTTTCATGTCTTTTTCGTTTTTATTATTGTAATTATATCTGTTTTTATTTTCAATGTATATATACATGGTGGTCTACCATATACTAATCGTTTCTTTTTTTTATTTGATAATCAACTATTTGTAAAACAAAAAAAAGTTGAACATTGCACATTTATTTTTTTATAACGATTCAAGTACAAACTCGACGAATTTCCTATCATTTTTATATTTTTATATATAATTTTTTTGTATAGTAGAAATATTAAGATTTAAACCGGGGATTTAGATGTACGATATTTGCATAATGAAAAATAACGTATATTATATAAAATTGCTGCATATATATTGGTATCCATATGATTAAATCGAATTAATAATGGTTTAAATGCATGAAGTCTTCGTGAAGGCAACGGCACATTACAATGTGTCTGCTATTATATTGAGAAAAGCATATGAATTTTATGCATTGTGATTTGGATATATCAGTAGCGGTATCAACTTTTTTTAATAGATTTATTATATATATTATTCTTTTCTTGTTTCTCATGATATACGCTTACATATACCTGTAATTATATATAAATGTATAAGTACGCTATCATAAATGATATGTTTTATATACATACACACACGCGCATATTATATATATATGGGCACCCTATATTTACATTTGCTTTTGTAACTAAATAATTGTATATACTATGATACAAAGAATAATAACGTGTATAATGGATATACGTACGCACAGATCATAATTGTATGCAAGGGCCACGTATCCCAAGAGTGGCATAGTCAAACGAGACCTTGAATTGTGCAGATGGTGTTGTGCCCATCACGTGCACCTCCACGGCCTTTCGGGGGGTTTTGTCTTTCAGGTCCTCACCCTCACGTGCCACTCCACACGTACGCCCACGGATTATTTTTTTTTGTCTTAAAAAGAAAATAAATCAATATCAAAGGCAAGGAAAAAAAATCTTCTTCATGGTTTTCATATGAAGCACTAAATTTTATTTGAAATATTGAAAAACTCAAAAACTGTAATTTCTTTTAAAAAGGGCTTCAATTCATTCAATACAATATCCGAATGACATCTAATGCGTTAAAAAATATTAATATATTACACCCAATAGATCGTGGGCGAGTAGTCAAGTTAGGGGTATGAGGTAATTCCACTTTGAGATTGAGTGTTCGATTCCTGACTGGTAGAAAGGGAGATAATTTCTGGGTTTATATGATCCATATACAAAGGTTGCTCGCGGATCGGAGATTTACCTAGTAAGTATATCCGAAGGGTAGCAGTTATTATAAAAAAAATTAATATATTACTCTAGCAAAAGAAAATAAATTAAACTCTACACATGACAATAAGAAAATAATTAGTTCTTTTTGTTTTACTATTTACTTGGTAAAAAAATTATTTTTTCTCTCTCCTTTTAAAGTCAAGATTAAAACTCATAGGGGAATAACATTGTGGCATGAAAAATTTAGGAATATAGATACATTGTTCATGTACATGAATAATATTCATTTACACGCCTAAATGTTGTATTAAACTATGAGAATCGTATTGCGTATAATGTTTTCATGTATATATCCATAATATATTTACCAACTTACATATTTTCATGGTATTAGTTTAGCCTTTTCATCTTAATTAATGACCTAAGTTAATACTGCATTCAATTAATAAATCGGTAATTAATTAGACCATGCATTTGATGAGCTAGCTTCAAAGGTCAGTCTAAATAAATAAATTGAATTAATTTGAACTTTATTTAAATAACTGCAAGAAAAAAATTGAAGCTGCACTGAAATTGATGCAATAATAATAAAATTCGGGGAGCATAATTCAAGGTACGACGCATCATTTTCCTCCCAACATTTGACTGCAAGTTGAGGGTATAGAAGCTTCAATTCTTGTTTTGTCCTTGGGATACACATAAACAGATCATATATTATATATTATACTATATAGTATTCTGCATTTAATCATTTCATTAATCTATGTGTACTTTGTTTTCTAAGCAAATGAATCAGTCCTAAAGCACAGCTGTAATCCATGGTGTTTAATTTAGAGCTAATCCTCAAAATTACATATGATGTACACATCAAATTTCAATAAATACTCTATATTTCCATATATTAAATCAAAATTAAAAAATTGATATATTTTATCTAGTTGGTTTGTTTCTGTAAACTTATATTTAGAATGTTGCCGAGAATGTTAAAAGTGGAAAATCTTGTTTTGGGGAACTATATAGTTTAGTAATACATGTACAAAGGGCCTTTGTGCGTAGTGGAATTTTATATCCTGTTATATATATTCAACATATATAGATTTTTGTAATAATTTACTGTTGTTCATATATTTCTGTAACCATCTTCGGTTTTAAAAATAATTGTTGCAAATTAATAATCTTGGCACTGATCCATACACAGCCCACGTCTCTCTCTCTCTCTCTCTCTCTCTCTCTCTCTCTCTCTCTAGAAACCCTAAACATCGTGCCCTTGAAGTTAAGATATCACCATTTTTGCAAAACAAACTCTCTCAGCTTGCTTCTTTGCCTCTCTCTCATTGTCTTCTACCTCTTGCCTGTAACAGAAGCAAGATTTTCCAGCCTCCAAGGTTAGATTTCTTTCCATTTCTTCCGACACCATATCTATGTATGCATGTATATATACATATACCTCTTTGCCTATATGTGCACACACACGAGCATATAATTTTCTTGGATATTCCCTGTTTTTCGTTTCTTCTGTTTGATCTCTCAAGAACATGTATAGAGTTGTTGAAACTCTGATACCTAATAAGAAAGAGACTTCAAAACTTACAAACGGGGTTCGGTTTCCTGCTTCATGTTTTCAATTGGAACCCACTTATGTAAGAAATATATGGAACTTTTGTTCTTCAATGTATACATATCCATGAATCTCATGCATGTTATAGCTAGGGTTTTTATCGATCTAGAAAACTCGAACCAGAAACTTTGGAGAACCTCTTAGATTCGTTCAAGATCTATTGTATGGTCTGATATATACATAGTAGACTTAGTGGATATATATATATATATATATGTGTGTATATATATCGGTTCATGGATGTGACGTTACACAAATATGGTGATATATCCATTACAAGGCCTTCAAGCATCGCAAATATATGCAAGTACATCTTTATTTCATGTGTGAAACATGAAGGTACACATATATGGTAGAAGAAGACGTCGATCCATTGGCATCGGTTTCATCTTTTCATTCAATTACAAAATCTATTTTCATCCACTCGAAATCGCCATGTGAATCGCACCGAGAGATTCACGCCTTGGATTCATGAAAGTACGCATATATAGTATGTAACATTGTTCTTTCCAATTGATATTTTTTTCAGGGAAAGGAAGAAAAAGGAACCGGATCTTGATTTGCTTAAAGAACAGCGAGGATGGAGATAGGATCTTCATCGACGTCGTTGTCGGGAGGAGGACAACTGTTGGTGCCACCGGGCTTTCGGTTCCATCCGACCGAGGAGGAGCTTCTTTACTATTACCTCAAGAAGAAAGTGTCATATGAAGCCATTGATTTGGATGTTATAAGAGAAGTTGATCTCAACAAGCTTGAGCCTTGGGATCTTAAAGGTACTTCTTCGCTATATTGCTCTATATCACTTGTATCTTTGTTGATTATCATCATCACCTAATCCACCCATTTAAATCTAATAATAATCTATTTTCTCAATTAGCAGTATTATATTATCACATCAAACGTTTTCTAAGTTATATATTACTATAAAACGGATTTCAAAGTGTTTAAATAAGAAAGTGTGTGTATTTTATTTCTCTTGATAGAGATAGATACAAAGCATTTGTGAATATATATGGTGAATACATATATATATATATATAGTTGTCCTGCACAAGACTACAAGTTACACGTCAATGTTCAAAGACCCAAATTCTGGTTATTTGTCTAAGGGTTATTTTTGTCTGCATATTCATGAAAACATGCATCTGGTTATGTCTTTTTTTTTTTTATATGAGTGTTTAATTTTCCAGTTTTGGTGGAATCGTGAATGCATACATGTATATATATCCCATCAAGAAAGAGACAAAGTCGTTTCTTTGTGTCCTTTAATTTGATTTCTCTTGTCTGCTAACAGAAGACAAATTACTATTGCTTTCGTCATTCGACTACCAACATTGACATATATTTCTGTATACTGTATACAAAAAAGAAAAATCTTAGTTTATGTTCCGATTTCATACGTAATAAGAAATCCACGTCATCTTGTCGATCATTTTTATATCATAGTTACAAGATATTCCCGTTTGAGATAATATTGGACAAGGAGTCATGGGATAATAGTGCAAAACCAAATATAAAAAATTAATACTAAATATATGTAATTTTTACCGTGTAATTTCCAAACCTCAAAACCATTGCTTTATCGGTTTTATGGGGTTGGTTTAATTTGGTGCGGTTTAGTTTTGGTTTTTTCAGTTCGGTTTGGGCCGGTTGAGATTTTCCTGACTAAATCAAATTAGAACGAGTGAAAATGTTGTATTTCATATACGTACGTGTGCAGAGAAATGTAGGGTCGGGTCGGGTCCTCAGAACGAGTGGTACTTCTTCAGCCACAAGGACAAGAAATACCCAACGGGTACCCGAACAAACCGAGCCACAGCAGCTGGGTTCTGGAAGGCCACTGGCAGAGACAAATCCATCCATCTAGGAAGCTCCAAGAAGATTGGGCTTAGGAAGACTCTTGTCTTCTACACTGGCCGGGCCCCTCATGGTCAGAAAACCGAATGGATCATGCATGAATATCGTCTCGACGATAGCGAAAACGAAATCCAGGTACCATATATATGCTAAATCATATATGTGTATATATATCTCCTTTGCCTGTAGAAATACTGAAAACTTTCAGGTGTCGGTCTAGTATGAAAGGTGATAACAAATTCCACTTACAAAGGACGATCATTACCATTGGTTCAATGCTACTTGTGGTTTGACCTACCTTGGTCACCAAGAAATGATGGTTTTCTTGTAGTGCACGGATGATGATGATGATGATGATGATGATGATGATGATGATGATGATGATGATGATGTGTGATTTGCAGGAAGATGGATGGGTAGTTTGCAGGGTATTCAAGAAAAAGAACCATTTCAGAGGCTTTCACCAAGACCAAGAAGATCATAGCCACCATTACATGAGTACCGACACCGATCATCATCATTATGATCACCATCACCACAACATTAATCCCAATCCAAACAACCCTTCTTCCTTTCCGCATCCCCTTGATCATCATCGCCATCATCACACCACTCACCAGCAGCCACTGTACGACTTTGCCAACACCTTCGACCACAACTCAATGCATCTCCCACAGCTCTTCAGCCCTGAATCGGCCATGGCAGCTCACCCATTCGTGTCTCTGAACACTACAGATCTCCAATGCTCTCAGAATCTTCTGAGGTTGACTTCGAACAGCTATGGAGGAGATTGGTCGTTCTTGGACAAGCTTCTTACTTCTTCTTCTTCTTCCACGAACATTCAGCCTCCGACACAAGCAAAACATTTGGTCGGTACAAGCAACCAGGCTGCAGTATTGACTGATCACGATCTCGGAAGCAATGTTGGATCTGAGAGATTCCCTTTTCAGTACCTTGGGAATGAAGTTAACCTTCTCAAGTTCTCCAAGTAGAATGATGAACTTGTCGTTATAATCTTGCAGTTTTATTGTACCTTTCCTTTGTAAGCTGTGGAATCAAACACAGCCACCAATTAACTGTTTTCAGAAGTTTGGAATTGTCTTTTGTTCATGAACTCCGGTATCCTATTCGTTGCTCATTGTTTTGGAGTTCGCTTTAGTTTTTGTTAGAATATCTAAGATCTCAAGAGAATTGAAATGATACCTGAATAAATGAGACACACGTACTGTTTATCACCTTTTAGATAATGGGAAAGAGAGTAGGAGAAAGGGACAAAGCCTCTCTCCAACTTCTCACCATCTCAGGTTCATGCTTCTCACAGGCTATTCCAAAGCTCCCTGTTTGCCTCTTCACACAGAAAACGGGAATTACTGCGAGGCTCTTGTTTCTGGCACGGTGAGTGATGCTCAAAAGCTCTGCCAAGCACCAAGGAGAGGTATCATAGTTCTCGGAGAACATGACAATGTAGTGGCGTGACTGTTGGATCGCCTCCTGCTGCGACACAGAAATTTCCTGCTGGTTTCAAAGAATCATACTCGGAGTTCAATGGAATATGTCAGGTCCTACCAACTCCGGAATGCATTTTGAAGATTGCAATGGGCTTCTGCATATGGTGACGAACGCAAACCTCAACGAAACCGGAAAAAAATCCATATGAAAGACAGTTGTTTAGGATCGAGAAGCTATCCTGTCTGAGACTCTTGAGAGTATCATAACTTTCGAGATTTCTGGCTTCTGAGGACTTCCAAGACAGACCGATAGATGTACCGTGCCAAGCCAGGCATATCATGCGGTTCCTCATCAGAGGGAACTGGCAAGCAAGTTTGCTCAATGGATGTCCCGTGTAAGTCGAGCGCTATCATCCGGCCCCTGACCTCGGGGGGCATGGTGACATTGGTGCAACCCCGAAGAAATAAGAACTTCAGCCGTGCCAAATTTCCCAGAGTGGGAGGCAGGTTCCCGAGCTTTTGGCAACCCGCCAAGTTGAGGTATCGGAGCCTCGACTTGTCCCCTATTGTTGAAGGCACCTCTTCTATTGCCGTTCCTTTCAGGGAGAGTTTTTCTATGTTGTTTCCAACCTCTGGAAATAAGGTGATATTGGGACAATCAGTCAACAAGAGCTCTGTGAGCGAATCCAAATTCCTGATGGTGCCCGGAAGATTCTTTAGTCTCTTGCAGCCTGACAAGTACAATACTCTGAGATTCGAGAGCAGCTCAATATCTTGTGGCACTTCTTCGATTGATGTCTCATCGAGCGACAATTCCTCAACGTTCTCTGAAATGAATGGAAATTCTTTCAGACTTGGGCACCCGTCGGCATGAAGGGATCTAAGGGCCCTCAAATTGATGTTATTTGGAAGACTCTTGAGTTTCCTGCAGTAGCTCAGCTCCAGTTCAACGAGTTTATTCAGGTGTTCAAGCGAAGAATGGAGCTCAACCAAGCTTTCACACCTACGCAGCTCTAACTTCTCAAGATTCGTAGCTTTAGAGAGGTCTGGGATTTCGGTGAGGCGTTTGCTTCTGCTAAGGTTCATCCGCCTCAGATTCGCAAGATCCTGCCACATAAAGAACAAAGAGTTCGCCTCACGGTTAGGTGACCAGACCATTTCCTTTAGCGGAACAATATTAAATCCACAACAGTAATCTAAATAATTAAATTCAGGAAACAAAAAGCAGATTCTCTTTTCTGTGCAAAAGATATCAACAGAAGGCATTCTCTTAATATATCAGCATCAACACGGAAGAAAGGACTACTAGCCCGTGAACTAGCTGAATTCTGGCACAACACAGAAAAATAGTACCTGGGTTCCACTCCAAAGTGTTTCAACTGAACTGTTTGGGAGAATAAGTTCAACTAGATAGATGGTACGGAACCCCGAAGGCAAGGACTTTGGAGTGTAAGCATCCCAGTGAAGATATCTCAGCATAGGAAGATAGTCAAGGCCATCAGGCATGCACGTCTTGCTTCCTCCAGCGCTGAAATTGTTACTAAACTTGAGAAATTTGAGATTAAACATCCTTCTAAAGATGGCAGGTTTTATAAAGAGCTCCCTTTCTTCGGCCATGTTGAGAAATATACTCTCTACTTCAACTGCTTCACCACCCTGTTGATGACGAGTGAAAGATGAGTCCAACCCATAGGAGAGAATAGATGGAAACTTTCACGACCATTTTTCACCACACATACATATATAGAATATAAGAATGTAAATGATCCGACTCTCAGATAATTCACTGCTTACCATATTTTCACACAATACATTATCGAAATCCTCAACGTCCCATAGCATCTTACGCTTCCATGGGTTTTCCTCTTTTCCATCACAAATGATATCCCTGGCCATATCTTGGAGCAAATCATGCACCCACAGTATCTTCTTGTTTGAGATGCTAATCAAACACTTCTCTGCCAGAGTCCTGATGCTTGGCCCGGTGAACGATCGGCATCCAGAACCAGAACCCACAACAAAAAGATCTAATACTTTGCTCACTTCATCCACTCGCACCCCATTGAAACAACATGCCACATAAAGAAAGACCATTTTCTCCCGCTTATTCAAGGCTTCGTAACTTTCTCTCAGAGCCTTTGAGATGGAACTATCGAGTTCATTATCCAGTAGAAGCAAGCTGTCTTCCCAGAATGTTACGTCTCTGCGATATAGAGATGCACCAACGACACAAAGAGCTAATGGAAGACCACCAAGTTGCTGGACAACATCGACCGATAGCTCCCTAAAATCTTTATGTGGGAAAGGCTGTCTGAAGGCGTGGCAGCTGAAGAGCTGAAGTGCTGGGATGCGCCTCAGAGGCTCGACTTCATATATGTGTTCCACATCATGCTGCTCTAACACGCGTTTGTCTCTGGTGGTTATAATGATTCTGCTTCCGGGTCCAAACCACTCGAGGCTTCCAGCCAATTCTCGTAGTTGTTTTACATCATTGACATCATCGAGAACAAGAAAAACCTTTTTGCCCCGAAGCCTCTGCTTCATCACGCAAGGATCATCTCCCCTTATGCTCAGGTGCTTGTTTCTTAAGATATCCGACAAGATTTTCTCCCGTAATTGTGGTGGAGTTTGTAGTTCGAATTCTCTTTTTAGGTTTTCTATCAAGCAAGCGCCCTGAAACATATCCGAGAGATTTCTATAAACACACTTTGCAATCGTAGTTTTGCCTATACCGCCCATACCCCAAATGCCAACCATTTGAACATCTCCAGAGTCTAAGCATAACAAAGCTTCTATCTTTCTCATATGAGAATCCATTCCAACAAATTCATTTGAGCCACTAGATGAAGGCAATGATAATCTAGCTGAAAGATTACGAGCAACTTCCTTGGTAAGCTTCGATTCCTCATCCCTGCGTCAAAACCCGACAGAGAAGGACGAACAGGCGATCAGCAAATCTGGAAACATTTTGCCCTAACATCAGAAAATTCTCATCATTCATTGGTAACACAGACTACTGAGAACTGTGATTGTGCTCACCAGGTTTTGGAATCCCAACCCGAAATCTTCGCAACTTGGGCCAAAGCCTCTCTCCATTTCTTCACAGTCTCTGAATCATACCTCTTTTCATGCTTCCGAAATGCCTCCTCGAAACTCCCGCTTTGCCTACCCACATGTGATGGTTCAACGTCGTAGAAAATAGGAATCAATTGAAGGCGATTCTCATCGGCGCACTGGGTTATGTGCAATAGCTCTTCCAAGCACCAACGAGAGGTCGCGTAGTTCTCGGATAGGACAACAATGGCGAACCGAGATTCCTTGATCGCGCTCAGAAGCTCCGGCCAGATGGAATTTCCCCGCTCGAGCTCCCTGTCGTCGTGGAAGGTATAAATCCCCTCCGACGAGAGAGCTCCGTAGAGATGGCTAACGAATCCTTTGCGCGTATCTGCTCCCCTGAAGCTCAGGAACACGTCGTACTTCCACTGAGATGTCCGCGGCGGCGGTGGAGACGGCAACGGAGACTCCTCCGCCGTCTGAGAAGGCTGACTCAAAATTCGCGCCATGGGAGAAAGCAGGAGAGAGCTTGACTTTAGGGATGATCACTATTTGCCGAAAGACAAGAAAGCTACATTGATGTATTTCCCAAGCTTTTTTTGGTCAAATGATCGAATGTGAAAAAAAAAACATAATAAATATATACAAGTTAACGCGGAATGTCGCCATATTCATTTCTTGGATATATCGTGGAAAGTAAAAGGAATGTGGTCAAATTCACTTATTGGATTATATAATTGCATTAATTTACACAAATTATTACCCTATTAATTTAAACATGTAATATAGTGTTTGTGTAATGAAATACTATATTTGAGGTTTTCAAATAGCAATTTACCGGAGAGAGGCGGAGACGAAAAATGGAATACGACGGAGATCGACAGCCGCCGCCGCTGCACCCCACCGTGGCGCCGATATCGTACCTCCTGGGAAGGTGGAGAGGCGAAGGCGAAGGCCAATTTCCGACCATCTCCTCCTTCCTCTATGGCGAAGAGCTTCAATTCTCCCACTCCGGCAAGGTCCCCCGATCAGATCCTCTTCTTCTTCTTCTTCGTCATCTCCACGATTCGTCATTCTCTGAGATTCGATCCTCGTATCTCCATTGTTGATGATGATGGAGATTCTTCGTTTTCGATTAGATCTTCGATGACGAATTTGGCTTATTTGTCTTGGAATTCGTTGTGTGAGATGAACAGCCGGTAATTGCGTACAGCCAGAAGACATGGAAGCTGAATTCGGGAGAGCCAATGCATTCCGAGAGCGGTTTCTGGCGGCCGAAGCCCGACGGTACCATTGAAGTCGTCATCGCTCAGAGCACTGGCATCGTCGAGGTTCAGGTACTCATCTTCCTCGCAGAATTCGTCATCGAAATCTGATTGATCGAGTGATTGGGCGTGTAAATTTGCATCGTCTTCTTCCGCCAAGCGCTCTACTTTTGTGCTAGTTTGGGTTTTCTGTGTAATTCCAATTTCCGTTTTCAGAAAGGGACTTATAATGCTGATGAGCAAGTGATCAAGCTCCAAAGCCAACTCGTGGGAAACGCTTCTAAGGTCGAATATAAACACGAATTTGCAACTGATCAAAACTTGTTTCAGAAATGAAAGGTTGCACCTTTCGTACTCCGAGTACAATCCCTGCAACTCCATTGTTATGATTACTTTTTCTTTTGCTGGTTTCTGCGACAGGTGAAGGAGATAAGCCGGGTCTTTGAATTGGTGAACGGAAAACTGTCCTACGAGGTTCAAATGAGCACGAACACAAATCATCTCCAACCACACCTCAAAGCTGTGCTCAATAAGATTTGAATATCGTCAAGTCCATGCAGGAGAGAGACCTCTCAGCAATTTGTGTTTAGCTTATCCATATCCATAGGAGCAAAGCTTTTCACAATGAACAGACACTTTCTTGATTCTGTGGAATCCACAGTTCAAAACATTAAACAGCTTTTGTATGGTGTTATTGGCTTGCTGTAGACTCCGACTTTATCAGGCATTTTCCATTGTCAGTATGTAAAATCATTCTACCTTTTCCCACCCACAGAAGAATTCCTACATCATCTGCCTCTGTAAAGATTGGATATCGAAATGAAGAATTGGATACAGCCCTACTTTCTCTGTTCATAGAGAGGGATAGGTTCAAGCTTTACATATCTGGATTCGTTCTCTGAGCAGACGAATAATAATGGGACTCCAGCTCTTTGAGACTGGCAGCTGCCTCATCGCCGATTCTGGCCAACAGCTGATTTGTTCTCTCGGCCTCTTGGTTAAACTCTGCGATTCTCTGTTCCACGTGGTCGTTTAAAGAGGCAAATCCTGAAAAAATCGCAGTCTGCTTCAGCTCAGACACCAACTTTAGAAGAGAGTCAGCCGCTTGAACCTGCCATTTATGAACTCAAATTCAACAAAGAGGAGAGTAGAGATACAGCCAACAAGACAGAAACTAACGAATCGTTACAATCAAAGCGACACCAGAAACAACATATACACTGCCCTAACCTTCTCAAACTCGGGGATGGCGAGAGAATGTCTGCTTCAGACAATATAAGTAAACACAAGCGAGGAGTGAGTCTACACGCATTCCTAAATCCAATGGCATCCAATGGCCAAGATTCAAGCTGTACCATCTTACGGTATGAATCCAAATTACAGTGTATTGTTCATGGAAACCCCAACATAGAATATGAACTTATTGAACTAGGAAAATTAGAATGATACTATATTGAATAACACTATTTTAAAACAAAATATTTCATATAGACACTGTATTTTTTTGGAAATAAATGTAAATTTAACTGATCATTGAAAAACTATATGTATTATTAGATTAGATGGCCTCTTTTATGAGTTAATTAATTTAACTAGTATGATATAATACAAGTCAAATTTATCAGGCAACCGACCCTATGGAAAGAGTTAGGAACACATGAAAAGCTTATGAATCATAGGACCAGAACACATCAAGAGTTCCCTCTCCATGTAATTGCCAAGTAAAGAGCCTATATTATAAACTTGATTATGTTATACATATACCGCATTGTTCTACACTATGAAGCATGAATGTGCATAAAATGTACCAACTCCTTCAAAAATTTGAAATGATTGGTGCGAAATGTCATGAAACGGGACCTGGTCATACCATTCGAGCCGCACGCATCTCCATCATGAATGCTTCCTGCGAGTTCTTCACTGGGAGATCACCCACCTAACGCAACCAAAGACCGCACACTTCAATAGGCCAGAATGAACTTTTCGAAAGCTTTACCGATGAATTCAAGAGAAACATAAAATGAAAGTACAGAGAAAAGAAGAAAGTAAAAATCAGCGAGTAGAGTAGGAAAATGTAACAGTTCCAGCTAGTGAGCATAACCCTAATCAAATTCATGAATAAACGCATAAAGCAGTGAAAAATATACGAAACTCATGTCGAATCGCTCACCCAGGAGAAAACAAAGGGAAAAAACTAAGTCCGACAACGTGAATTGAATACCAACCCTAGCGACACTGACGATGTGCGCGAAGTTATCAACGACATTGGTGATGTCATTCTCTACCCTCTGCAACAATGTTTTCTGCTTCTGAGCCGCCGCAGCTGCCGCGGCCGCCGTCGGTCCGCTTCCCCCACCGGATCCGGCGAGACCGCCGCCTAATCCTCCGCCTTTGTTCATCATCGACGTTTCAGAGAGAGGGAAAGAATGGCAATCCGGTGATTAGATTGATGGGCTTTTTATAAAGGATCCAGCAGTGAAAAAGGCCCAAGACTTCAGTGGGCTCACTAGTTTTCCATTAGATTTAAATTGAATATAATATTACAGGATTTTTTAAAATTAAATATTTTTAAATAAAAACCACCTAACCATTGGTGTACCGTAAAAAATGCCCGGTTTGCCAAAAAAAATCTCAAACCTTTACCCTCCAGTAGAAGCAGAGGCTTCTCTGGACCTTCATCAATAATAACAGGATTCCACCACTTAAACACATTCACACAAATGTCGATGGAGATATGAAATGTCTTTTGATTCCAACCATCAGGCAAAAGGGATTTGGGTCCATTCATGAATTGTAAAAGTAAAAAGATACCTGCAAGAGGTGAAGAGAAACAACGAGCAATGGAACATATTTATAAATAATTACAAATATTAAAAATGAAGACATGCTTTTGTGTAATTTTCTACACCGAATACATGAATATATATATATATATATATATATATATATATTAGGAAATGTGTTTTATTCTTTTTTGCAAGACTACTTTGTTTTATCTTCTGGGCCAAAATGGGCCTATTGGGCTTTTTGCTCCCAATGAAATAAAATGATGAATGTTGGGCTTTTATTGGATTTGGGAATATTGCGCTCAGTGTTGGGCTTTCGATCATTCTTGCGGGGGAGACAGAGAATCCAATTAGCTTGGCGATATAAAAAAAAAAGAGATAAGAAAACTTAAACAATCGAAATAGGACCTATAAGGAGACGAAACGCTGTAGAATGACTTCGTAATCCCATTTAGCTCCGTCAAACGAAGTCAACTTGTTGATTGCCAAACGCCATTCCCTAACCGTCTTTTTGCATGATCCCACCTTTGAGGCTATGACCGTCTTTTAATAAGTGCAAATGTTACAACAAAACATGTTTGGGCTTTTGAATTTTTTTGTTATTAATGTCTATAATTAAAAAAATAATCTATGTGTAGACAAATATTATTTTAGCTTTCACATTTATTTTTTATTTTTAAAAGATTAGTCCATTAAGATATTTTAAACATAATTATTATACATTATTAAAGAAAAAATAAAAATGAAATTTTAAAAATTAATTACATTTCAAAATTTGTTTTATCATTAATTTATGATTAAATAAAATTCAACTTTGAATTAAATCTGTAAAGTAATTTTATAATTTTCAAAATATATCAATAATAATTATTATTTTAAAAACTGAAAATCAGTTATATTTATTTATATTTATGATATAAACTTTAAATTTATGAATTTCTTTTGAAAATTATTATTATTATTATTATTATTATTATTATTAACACATAAAATATTATAAAATGTATTTATTATCATTAAATAATTTTATTATATAAATTTATAATATTTAAAATCATTCGGTATTTTTGTATTAATTTTTATTATATAAATTTATAATTTTATATTATTAAATAATTTTAATAATAATAATTTTTATTATACAAATTATAATTTTTATTAGTTATATTTTATAAAATAATCAAGACACCGAAAAAAATTTGAAACGACTACCGATAATGACGAGTGCTAGCGGGAGATCTCTGCATCCAACAACGACTGCTCAAGTTAGGTAGGGGATCTCAGGGTGAAATGAGATTTCTCCAACTTCCTTCTTGAAAAACTTTCAAACATCATTCGCTGACAACAACGGGACCTCAATCTCGACATGACATCCAAGGAGTAGTGAACACTACTTTGCATCTACTTCGCTTGGTTAGATTTAGGAAGCCGATCTTGTGGATATCCACACCGGTGCAGAGGTTGTCTATCAACAACACGAATTGTTTCATCTCAAGCGTCTTCGATATGATTTTCGCCTTTTGTTTTTCGGTTTAGGGTTGTCATTCCTCATTATCCGAACACTATCCTTCTCTAATTATTTACCACTTGGAAATCTCCACTAGAAATGAAATTATTTATCTCTTGACATAAGTGGACTATGTCTCTAACTTTGCTAAAGCAAAGTTTCAACATCTCTTTGTCTCGTATTGAATAATATTTTGGTGTATTTAGATAAATTGTACTATATTTATGGAATTTTTTTATTACAAAACTATAATTTCTAACTTTTGATTATTATTTATATTTTACAATTGATATCGTGTGAATACCGTGCACAATTCAATTTTGTAGATATCATATCAAATTTGTAGATATAAAACGTAAAATAATATTGGTTTTTTGGTCTATAATACCTTTTATTATTCTATTTCATTTGCTCTTATTTCTAAATTATTTAAGTTTATCTCTTTGATTGTTCTCTCTTTTATAACGTCTGAATTATAAAATATAAATTTGTTACTTTTAATTAATATCTATATGTTTTTCTATATATTTTTAATT
>NW_010965372.1:5262927-5264419 GCF_000463585.1 Tarenaya hassleriana | reverse complement strand
TATTATAACATATATTCGTATATTAATCTTAGATAGAAAATATGGACCAGTGACTAGTTAAAAATCTTTGATGTGGTTACTGTTTTCTTTATATAAATGGGCTATATCTCTAGTGTAAGGACACGTTGAATTCCAGCTTTTACAACAGTAACATTACCTTGATCTTTGTATATGTTTTTCACTCCACTCAAGTAAAGCGTCAACATTGTTCAAGATCTTCTCAACCGTTAAAATCTATCTCTGAATTTCACAAAGTCGTCTCAAACATCTGATGTTTTATTCTCTCCCGATCTTTGTTATCAAATCTTTCATCTTTGACTTGCGTTCGCTTAATGAATATTTTGAAGTGTTAACATTGTTTCAAGATTGCAAAAATATTATCTGTTTATAATTGAAGATTCTTTGAATGAGTTTCTCAATAGAAAACTTAAACAATACAACAATTTCTAACTTTTGTTTACTACTTGTATTTTATAAATTGTGGTATATTTATAGGATTTTTCATTATAAAACTAAAATTTCTAACTTTTGATTACTATTTATATTTTACAATTGATATCAAGTGGATATCGTATACAATTCAATTTTGTAGACATCATATCAATTTTGTGAATATAAAACTACAAAAAGAACATTGATTTGTTGGTCTACAATCCCTTTCATTATTCTATTTTATTTGCTCTTATTTATATATTATCTTAGTTTATTTTTTATGAGTATTTGTTTATCTCTTTTTATAATATCTAAATTATAAAACTAAAATTTATAACGTTTGATTAATATTTATATTTCACAATTTATATGTCACAATTTCATAATTGATATCGTGTGATATTGTTTACAATTCAATTTTGTGGATACTATAGCAATTTTGACGGTATAAAGGTATAAAAAACTAAACTCGTTAATTTATAATTTCTTTCATTACTCTATTTCATTTGATCTTATTTCTTATTTTGTAAATAGTTTAGGTCATTTCTTATAATCATTTGTTTGTTAACTCATATTTTGACTCTGATAAAGATAAGATAACCAACAATTGCTTTTAATTTTTTTTAACAAGGACAAATTGCGAAGTTGAAATTGAGGGAAACGAAAAAGTGAAAAAAACTCCGCAATCGTTGAAATTTCGAGTAGTAAAGAACAGATTTTTTTTTTGCGAGTAAATGTCTTCGAGATTAATCTAATTTAGTTGTAAAAATTACTGCTGCTGATTCGGGGGTTGTCCACGGCCACGCATGGTTCGGCCGCCACGAACGCTAACTCGTCCACGCACTCTTCCTCGAGCCCTGACTGCCAAAGGAGCTCGAGCCCCAGCCCCTGCCCCAGTCCCGGCTCCAGCTTGTGCTTGTCGAATGGCAGACCGCTCCCTAGCTCTTTCAGATAGATTCACAATCGTTGACGAACTGCCCAATGGTGAGGTCGCTCTCTTTGCTTCTTCGGGCTCTGCAGTTTCACCAGAAGGAGCCACAATGGCGGCAGGCGGGGGGGG
>NW_010965372.1:5230634-5262733 GCF_000463585.1 Tarenaya hassleriana | reverse complement strand
CGATGGCGTCAGCCGTGGGCGTTGTCGAGGCTGTGGGGGTCACAGAAGAGGTTGCGGGCATCGTGACTTCTGGTGTGGGGTCATTCTCGGCCGCATGTTGATCGTTACCATCGCCAGACTTATCAGAGCCTTCGGCTGCAGCAGCAGTGAGATCTTCAGTTCCGTCGCCTTCACCGTTCTTCTCGTCAATTAATGGGTCCAGAGTCGCTTCCCCTTCTTCCACTGATGAGTCGATCCTAGCAGGCGACTGTGTGGGGGTAGCCAGAATCTCGGGCTGCAGTTCCCCGATTTCAGGGCTCCTGATCATGCCCGATATATCAGCGGCAGCTCCTTCAGGATCAGCTGCTGCATCTCCGTCGAGCTCTCCCTCTTCCTTCTCGGAATCCATCTCTGTCATAAGATCTTGGTTGTCTTGCTCGGTCTCAATCTGGTCTTTTGACCCTTCTTCCACAGATGCATCTGCCTCGGGCAGGTTTTCTTCTGCCATTTCGCCAGCATCATCCTGCAATTCAGCTTCATTATCTTGCTGCAGCTCCCCGGGTTCCTCCGTTTTCTCCTCACCCGTTTCGGCTTCTATATCTTCCCTTTCACCATCATTCTCAGCAGCGTCTAAGGACTCATCCACTGCTGGTTCGGCCGCAAGGCTTTCGCCCTGAACAACGGAAGATTGCCCCTCGCCACTCTCGGTCTGTATCTCTGATACTTTCGACTTCTTCGACACAGGCGGTGCAATCTCGGAACTGGTTTCTCCATGAGCCGTAATCTCGTGAGGCTCAGAGGCCAATGATTCCGCCTGCCGCTTGCAAGCATGGGTTTGGGTTGGAGCAACAGAAACATTTGCTTGGCTTTCGATTTCACTGGATGATGGTTGTTTGCCTTCGTCCCCGGGTATTTCAGCTTCTGACATCTCTACATCGCCCTGAGGTTCCTTGGGTTTGACAAGTTGGGGACGAACAATTTTCCTACCCGGTCTTCGGAGCTCAGTGCCCGGTCTAGGCAAAGTTATCCTCTTCTCTCTGTTATCCGATGCTTTCGGAGGCTGGCTAGATCCCATGGGAGCTGCTGAAGGTGTTGCAGGAGAGGCCTTCACGACAGTCGAAGGCTCAGCTGTTCCAACAAGGTTCGAATTCTCGCACATAAGCCAGAGATCGAAAGGCGTAAAAAAGAATAAAACGATCGGAGAGTTTAAAAGTTCTAGTTACCAGTGGCAGAAGAGCCCTGCGAAGGATCTGCTACTGAATCGGTAGGTTTTGCGCTGACTTGGAAATTGACGATAATAGAATGTGCTACACTTTCAAAGTAATCTACTGCTGACATAAAGGCAGTAGCTTGGTCACTCAATATGCTTCCAGATAGAACCTGGACGGCAGAAGTACCCTACATAAAAATAAAACATGATGTGAGCAATAAAAAAAACACATTGTATTGTTAAGTCACCACGAAATGGTGGAAGAAAGACTTGTTACCTCGGGAAGACTGCCTTCTGCTTGTTTCAATTTCTCTAATTCTTCTGACAGACGAGTGAGTGCGGACTGATACCTCTCAAGCTTTACAAGCTCATCTTCTACTTTTTTCTTCTCCTGAAAAAAAAAAAAACAGACGGGGAAAATATTAACGGACAGGTATTAACTAATACTTTTGCCACAAAAAAAAGCAGCAGCAGCAGCAATGTGGTTAGCAAAAATTTTCTCCGACTATTTGAATTGTCATAAGGGTTATGACAAGCAATGATGCAGACCTTTTTAACTTTTGTCAAGGAGTCCTCAACTATCTTCTCAACAGACTTGCGTTCGGCTTTTTCTTTCGTTAACTCATCATCCTTCTTCTTCATTTCATCGTCCCTGTGCTTGAGCTTTTCTTTCAGCTTGTCGACATAATTATCCAAAATCTGTAGCAAGCAAAAGCCATTTACGCTGTTGGGATCGCATAAACTCACATAAAGCCACAAGAAGCGACTGACAAAACAAGTATGAATCCACTAGAACCTGAATCTTCTGTTCTTTTTCCTCTTTCTCCTTCATGACCTGCTCAACCGTGGCATCACTTGCAGTTCTTTTATCTGTTTTTCGGTAGTAGCCGCACAAAACAAATGAGCACCCAAAAAATAAAATTTATCCAGTCGGAGCGTGGATAGAATTTAAAAAGAGAAAAAAAAAAAGATTACTTTGCTTAATTTCTTCCAGTTGCTTAGAAAGAGTTTGGTTTTCTTTGCTCATGTCCTCTTTTTCTTTTTCTAATTTTTTCTGCAGGGCAATAAAAGAACTCGCCATGTTAAGGGAAAACGACAGCGAACAGAGTCAATGGTTGATAAGGCACCATTTGAAATAAAAAAACTCATAAAACAAGAAAGAGATATATAGAAACCTTGGCCACAGCAAAGCTTCTCCTGTACTTCTCATAGTCTGCTTTCTGCTTATTAAAATCTGCTTTGAGCTTGTCAATCTCTGACTGCAAGCTAGCCTGAATGAAAGTAAACAGAGGATAAATATCTATGTGATAACAAAAGGGATAATGTAGCAAATATGACAGTATACCTGTGCCTGCTGAGCATCATTTAACCGCTTCTCCCTCTCATTTAGTTCCGTTTTGTAATTTGATAGCTCCTGCTCCAATTGCGAAATTCTGCTCTGCTTTTCCAACAGAAGCTTCTTGACATCTTCTATCTGAGCATCTCTTGCTTTCAGTTTCTCCTAATAAGGAAGTAGACACCATAGCGCCAGAAGAGTGTGAAACAGAGAAAAGCCTGAAATCTATGAGGGACACTGACAATCTGAATTTAATGCATCACGATAAGCATCCACATCACCATTCTTCTAATAGTTCGCCAGAACAAATCAGCCAATAAGATGATTATGATTCACAATCTCAGCATCTCACGCACAGGGTAATTCATTCCTTACAGAACATGTGAACCTTTTGGGAGCTCAACACGTTGCATCGCCCTTCTGAGCGCTGCTTAATTTGTGAAGATGGCACATACATACACAATGTCCATCAATTTGGAATTATATATTCATATAAGAACCTCCTTCGACTACTAAAACCCTCTAGATTGCTTCTAAATTGTATTTTGTTGACAGTAATACAAATAATAATTCCCGAAATCAAGCTTCTTTACAGATATACAATCTACCCAAAAAAGAAAACTTTCTATTTCTGCCCCAAGCATTGAATAATAGAGCAACCGATTATCAATAGGTGGTGACCTCAAGACTGCAGCTAATCACCATCAGCTAACCAAGTTACCAACTGGTGCCTTTGAATTGTAAATTCAGCCAGGCGAGACAAATCTCATACACCAACTTGGACATTTATCATTCTGCCCAACCTTTACACAACAAAATCTGGGTGCTAATGAAATTTCCACGGCCCGAAAATCTTATTGACATACCTCCAGTTGTCGCACTTCATCCTTGAGGCGATTGTAATCAGCCACGTCAATGTTTTTGAATGTCTCCCGCAACTTCACAAAGCAAACATACATTGTAAGTATGCGCCAATGAAACATGACCAAGAAAAACTTAAATGACTTGCCTCATCAGCCCTCTTTTCTTGAAGATCTTTCTCCGTCCTTAGCCTCTCCATCTCTTTCGCAAACGAATCCAACTCTGTCTGTCTTTGCCTCAATAGGTTCTCCAAGTTTTCACATTCCATCCTAGCCTTTTGAGCTACCTCACGCATTCTCTGAAGTTTCAAACAAGATCAATAAGTTTTCTCAGGAATGGTTAACCGCATTGGATAAAAGAGAGGAGGTCTGCCAACTTAGAATAAACATAAGAAACTTGCAGTGGTTTCATTACGCACCTGGCATTCCTCAAAATTGTGTTTGTTTTCCTCTCTGAGTTGCATGTTGCTTTCACGAAGCAAGTTCATCTCTTTGACCTGCAAGAGACCCACAAAGCCAGCCAATGCAAACAGTTCAATTCTAAGTGGACCTATCAGCAGAACAATTGAAATAGATGAAATGATGATCCTGACAAAGAAGGATACTCTGTTAATATGGTAACAGATCCAACCATAATCATCTTTACCTGAAGCTGAAGAGATTTGATTTCTTCCTCGGTCAATAATGATGCCCTTGAACTGGCCCTCTCAGAATTAAGTGATGCCTGTGCAGATTCTGCCATCTTTGTTGCACTCTCAAGCTGGGCAACCACAAGATGAAGATAAAAGCACAGTACGTCAAAGTGTAGCAAAAGATGCAAGTAAAGACAAGCCACTCCCTTTTATGGGTGTGCGCAGGAGGCTTTTATTTGTGTGTTTAAGCAGAAAGACAGTGATGAAATATTAAGATACAATAAAAAAGCAACTCACTTGAGATTGAAGTCGCAGTTTTTCTTGTTTCAGTAAAGAGATCTCTGTTTCTGCCTGTTAAAGTCAAGTCTCAGTGAGATGGAAAATGAGGATGCGGAAGCAATGGACTCAATCAAAAGTGCATGACAAGGAATCCAGCATAGAAAAGCAAATATAGAAAAAAGTTTCTTACTATTTCCTTTGTCCTGCGTAAATAATTAATGACACTTTGCAAACCAGCATCACCAAGCTGATCAGAATCACTGGTTCCGGAAGAAGTTTTCCCAGCACGGACATCCTTCTCAGCTGAATGAATATGCATAGCCTCAAGTCGATTGTGGAGTAATTTATTCTGAAGGCAGAGAAAGATAAGATGAGTGATCCTTAGAACTGAGAACGAAGAGCAATTCAAACCCTCCACAGATACACTTCCTGATGCAACATAAAAACTTGATACAGAGCCTTATTCAGCAATCACTATTAGGGATTGTCCCAAATTATTAGAACGGGAATAAAGCACACTAAGTTATAAAAATAAAATAAACAGTTAGACAATAAGTCCCGGATTCAGTGTGCAGAAATGGCTGGACTGCTGAAAGAGAAGCAAAAGAGAAAAAGCCACAGAACTTAAACCACCTGTTCGTTGAGTTCATGATACTTCTTCTCAGCAAGATTCTTTTGCTCCTCCAGCATTGATTTCTCAGCATCCCACTTGGCCTTAAGCTCAGACTGGAAAAAGATCAAAACAAATTGAAGTGGTGTACCTTTAATAAGCACCAAATGACATCAATGGACCATGCTAAGAAGAAAGCAAAAAAGGCCAGAGTCAAAAGAAATAAAACAAGGAATGTTATTCTAGGAAAAAGTCGCAAAAATTAAGGTTTCTCCCAATTTCGCAATACAAAAACTAACAGACCACAGATGAAATGGAACATTTCCAGGAGTAGTTGGGACAACAGGTAAGTGAAGTTTCCGCTTGAGAATTTAGAAGGTACATTTTCAGTTTCTTGTGCATCAGCCAATTTACGTAATTCAGATGCCTCATCTTGAAGGGTTGCCAAAGCTTGTGATGTTTTTGTCAACTCTTGAATGGTTTCAGACTGCAGAATGACCTGTGTTGAAAAAAGTGAGAGGTGATTCAAATTTACCTCTAAAAAGAAAAAAGAAAGCAGTCTGCAAACGAACAACAATTGCACACAAAGTAATAAAAAAAAAGCTAACAACATATAAAAGCATTTTGTGACATGTACAATCTCATACAGAATGTCACTAATGCATATGAAATCTGTCAATATCCCAATATTTCTCAAATTGAATATGAAAGGAAGGTAAAATGATTCACCAGAAATCTGACGGACGAGAAAAACCACATCAGCATCTCAGGCAATATCATGATAGTCAACACATCTCTGAGACAGTGCTGCAGTGGTACTCTCAAAAGAAATGATCAAACAAACCTGTCTTTCATAATTCCCCTGAGCTGCCCGCCATTTCTCATGCTCCCGCTCCAAGCCATCCTTTAGAGCAGAAATTTGAACTTCCATGGCTCCAATTTGAGAACTGTTCATGATTGCATGACATCAATCACCAGAAAAGTTTATCAAACTGGATACACACAAAAAGGGATAATAAAAAAAACTACCTCTTAACTAAGCATTCTTCTTTCAGACATGCAATTTCAGCTGATGCAGATGCAAGAGCTTCTTCTTTTCCAACAGCTGCAGAGGTTACTTCCTCAGATTTTCGGATACACTCATTTTCAAGCTCAGATACTCTCTCCTTAAGTGAAAGAACCTCAGTTTCCAACGATTTCTGCAGCTTTTCAGCCTACAACAAACGTTAGGTGAAACAACCTTGGCAACAGATATAATTTTATCAGAGTTAGCCTCCCCAAAGGGTTCTTAGCCAAAAGGAATCTACAATACCTCAAGTTTGAAGTTCTCATGAGCAGATTCCATCTGCTTTAATGCAGCTTCATTCACCTGGGCTATGTTCTTGTACTGCAAAGCGTTATATATGGTCAGCTCCTTGTTGTAACAGGATAATGAAAAATGATGCCAAATGGGAGAGTACCTGAAGCATGTGACTTTTGTTAGCTTCGGCTTCTTCCTTAAACTTTTCTATTTCTTCCTTAGCCATGCCCAATTCCACAGAAATCTGGAGCAAATGACAACAAAAACTAAAAGTTTAGAACAAACTTCATATAGACAAGTGGTTATTTGCTAGACAACTTTTGTAACAAGGCAGTCACAGACCTCATTGTTTGAAAGTGAGGGAGTTCCACTGCTGTTGGCCACATCAAGACCCTAAAATGTGGAAAAGAAATAATATGAAAACAGAGACAGTATAGGCAATAATTACAGGGAAAACAAAAGGTTACCTCCCTGACTCCAGATAGGAGTATGTCGGTCAAGACAAGTACAGTTTGACAGAAGCAAGAAGAATCAAAACGTTTACCTTAGCGTCTGAAGATCTGATCTTCTGTAAATCCAAAAGTCGGGCCTATTTTCAAAGATTAAAGAGATCATTTTATCAATGCTACTGATAGCTTGCTTCAGCAAACCAAAAATATGCACTGTAATTATCCAATATAAATCAAGTATGGGGTGGACAGTGGCTAATAAACCTATAGGCTCCCAACTCTTACAAGCTAGATTTTTGTAGCAATTGCTTTGACTATTATGGAATGGTTCATATCAATTAGTCTCAGATCCAAACCCCACACAAAGGCCAATGTCCCAGGACAAGCAACATAGAAAGACCAACCGTGGAAGGGGCAACCCAGAGAGACTACAGTGGGCAATCTGAAGTGGACACTGGATAAACATGAACATCCATGGTGTCGTGAGCAGATATGAACCCATGTAAATCTATGGGTTTGGCGTAGGGCTTTTAAAGCAGAAGGTATAAGAAAAGGTCATATAGATTTAGAACTACCTCAGCCACAGAAGCCCTTGACTCGGCCGCTGATAACGTCTTCAAGGTGTTAGCTAACTCTTTCCTCGTTTCTTCTACTTGCTTTGCAGCATTTTTCCGAGTTTGCTCAAGATCTGAAGAAAGATTCCGAGCATTATTCTTTTCTTCTTGTAGTTCCCTCTTAGCTTCAGCCCATTCTCTCTGCAAAAATCCCAATGAAAAGGATACAACCAGTTGAGTTTCACACTTCTTCAAGAAAATGAAACACAAAAGTGACATCAAACAAAGTCATAATAATCAAAGGATAACCTCGGTTTGCTTGATATACTCTTCTTGTTTCCTTCTCTCATTAGCTCTCGCTTCCTGAGTTCAAATGTCAAATACCAATTTATAACAAAAAAATTCGAAGATAAATATTCCAAGAGAAAATTCAGCAAAGTACAGTAAAGAGCGGTCTTGCTACCTCACGAACTTCCTCTGCACTCTGAATAGTGTCCAAACTAGCCTGTGGAACAATATATTAGCTAAAAAAATCATAACTAAAGATAGCAATTGCAGTTGTCAAACTTTTAACCTGTAGGCGATAAACTCTCTCTGATAAAGCACGAACTTCATCACACGCTCTCCTTTCAGCATTTGATAAAATCTCCTTTTCTTGTTTTAGAAAAGAAACCTATTGGAAAGATGCCAATCAGTATAACAGCGAGATAATTATTAACTAGACAAATGTGATTTGATTTAACCTCCATAGAAAATTTCCTAGAAAGCTCCTCTGTTGCATTCACAGACTCTGAACTCTCACGCAACTTCTGTTGGTAGCCAACTATCAGCTGCGAGAACTCTATGTTTCTTGCCAAGATGTTGTTCATTTCTTCTCTCTAGCATAAAGAGACGAATAGGATGAAAAACATTGAACAAAGCCCAATCTGCGCCAATAATTCACAGCACAAACTAGAAACATAGCTACCTGGTGCTCAACCTCTTTCATGATACCCTCAAGTTTTTCCCTAGCAAAATTTGCCTCCATGGCCAACTTATCCCGTTCAGACCTTATAGCTATTATCTCACTCCTAAGACAAAGATACAAATATGAAAACAATTCACTTGAATAACAGAGATTTAACAGCAAGAATAAGACAAAAAACAGTAACGGATTGTTGAAAGTTTCACCACATGAAACTTATTTAGAACAGGAGCCTTTGTGATGCAAACATATACTTGTGTAAATACTACGGTTTACAGTAACTAATCTTCACATGCAGACACGTTTCCAATCTGGATTTTAATAAAACCGTGCTTCTGAGAAGTACATAGACATTCTCTTCTTGTTATATGCTGGATAGTGACACAATCCATGTTAAGTTGAGATATGAAATATGAAAAATAAATGAAGAAGACCAAAATAGTTCAGAAATGATATCTCCACATACCCAACTCGTCCCACATAATATACTATGCAGTTAGGAAACTCACAAACACTATGAAGAAAGGCAGCACCCACATTTAAGTATACAAACGCGTGTACTTAGGAAATACAGAAATTGAAAAGGGAATTCTGAGGAACTTAAAAGCCACATAAAGACCAAACTTACCTTGCCTTTGCCAAGTCCTCTTCGAGAGAATTGGCCCGTTCAGAAGCTTTCTCTTGGGCTTTTCTAGTAGCTTCCTAGAGAATGCAATCCACTCAGCAAGATTATTCTCAAAACAGATAGTCTGGTATGTACAGCATCTGGAACCCACATCCCCCTGTTGAAAAAAAGGACAGAGAGAACAGAATGGCCAGTTCTACCTGTGAATTTTCAAGCAGATGTAACAAGTCCGTCCTTCCTTGAACTGTGACAATAAAATTACATTTCTATCAGCGAGTAGAAAGCTACAAAACCAATCCGAAAATGTGCTTTGACTTATGAGCAAGCAATACAAAAGGCTATTGAAGAGATGCTTCGCTATTTAGTTGCATGAAGCTGGAAGAGGAAAGTTCCAGCAAAGACATGACGATGCACAATAAGCTCAGACTGTGTTTCCAAAAATTATAAACTGACTTTTCATTAACTAACAAATATGAGAGAAAAACTGACTTTCCGTCTCCAATTGTTTAGTCAATAATGGACGTTTACAGGAACCTTTAGTTCATTAACAAAAAAAATAAAGCAAAGAGGCAGAACCTTGGGGCACACCAGCAGGATGGGAATAAGAAGAATGGAGCTTCTGTTCCTCTTCGTATAATCGTTTATACATTGCAACCTGCCAAGAAAGAAGAAAATGCATGAGATATAATCAGCAAAAGAGAAATACAACAAAATTTTGACTAGTGCTAACAGTTGTATGATTTGAAAGGCTTACAGAAGTGTGTAGCGATTCAATCATCCGCCCTTGCTCCTCCGCTCTCTCTAAGACAGCAGCAACCTTAGAAGCAGCTTCGTCCATCTTCCTCTTGAGGTCTAGCTCAAATGCTTCCTGATATTCAACACTTTAATACAGTACCACACCTTAAAAAAGCAAACACTTGGCTCAAAAAAATTATCTGTACCTTTAGCTCCATCTCCCTACCCTCAATCTGCTCAGAGAGACTACGAACAAGATTCCTGAGCTTCACATTTTGTTCTACTAATCCATTTATATCTTTGAATGTTAACTGAAATCCAAGACAACCAGAATGCAAACATCAGTTATCTGTAATCAATCTTACCAGTAATTATTTCACACCTGGACTTACGATGAACGATAACAAACTTACAAGATGCTCCGAAATTATTTTATCCGCATCAGACTCCATATCCATTTCAACATCAGAAAGCACAGGATCATCTGCTTCATCATCCCTGGCAGATCCACAACGAAGTTGGATGTCCCGACACTCCCTAAGCAAAATCGTAACCTACAAATGTGTGGTCAACAAATATTGCATGATTAACTGATTGGTCAACCAACCAATTATCAGAAAAGGGGGCAATCTATGAGCGCCTATACACTTAACACCACAAATAATGTTAGGAAGGAACCAGAAAACAGTAAAAGATGATGACAAAATCAGAACCTGACATAAAGCAGCGGAAGAAATTCTCAAATTACCTGCTTCTGTAAGTCAGATACATCTTTCTGAGCCAAAGTGTTTTCTCGTTCACGCCTCCTCAAGTCAGTCTAGCAATGAATTAAATGCATAAAGAAATGCATGAACAAAGTTGAAAACCACTAAAGTGATGAGCTAAAACTAAGCCAATACCTTTAGCTCCAGTATAATCTTCTCAAAATTTGATTGTTCAGATACAGAATCCTGAAGTTTCTGATTGACTAGAGAGTAAGCTTCAACCATCCTCTCATACTCAACTGGAAAACAGATATGAAAGTGCATTAAGTGTAGGTTTAAAGATCATGAATCTTTAACGAGATAAAAGGAAATTATTAGCAAATTAGACAGAACATCTCTGAAAGAAAGCAGTAAATAGCTCCCCAAGCACAAAGCTAACTGCAAACAGAAACAATAAACCACAAAAGAGACTCACAGCCAGAACAAAACACCAGGATGTTAAGAAGTTAAGTGGCTCTTGTATAAATAGAATTTAAGAGAATACCATAGACTGCTCATACATGCTATAATGCTACGCCTAAGCACCACAGTAACCAGTTTTGCAAGTTAAGCCGCAAGAAATAAAACAGAATCTGATACACTGGTCTTAGATTCTATAAATCACAAGTAAGAATTACAGATAACCAATTCTTTAAAACAAAAAAACAAAAAGCAAAATATCAAAAGTTGGGATAGGTAGGTCACGCCTGTAAGAAATGTTACTCCTACCCCTGATTGCTTTAGAACATACCTCTTTCCTCTTGAATGACTCCTGCTTTCTCTTCTAATTCAAATAGGACCTACGAAAAAATAAATTTTAAAATCTATTTTAAAGCACCTAAGAAAGTAAAAGTTTAAAAAGAGTAAAAAATTAGCACAAGAAAAAAAAAGCTACAGTATGAGAATCTCAGAAGAGAAAAAAGGAAAGAAATATGCTATACTTGAATCCTGAGGGAATCAGATACAAAAAAAAATATAGGAAGTAGAAGATATTAGCCAAGGTCCAGTAGGTCATACCCTTTGTAGTACCGATTCAGCTTCCTTCCTACCCAATTGTTCATGCCGTAGAGCATCAATAGCCTCTTGATATTTCTCATAAATTTTTGCCAGCTGAATGATACAAAAGATCAAAACAAAAAAAAAAATTAAAAACAACAGAGGTAAGCGACAACAAATTTGGCTGTCACTATATTAACTCACACTCCATCCATCGCGTAAGAGTGAAGCTGCTAGTGCTGTTCCAGAAACCCCCGCAGGTAACTTCGGAACTATCATCTGGCTCTCCTCAATCATGTCCCTAGTATCAGAATCATCAACCCGTCTACAACAAAGATATTTAGAGAAAAGTATGAGAATTCAGCAATAATACTGAAGAGGGTCCGTAGGGATTACAAAATTACAATGTCTAGACCCTGTCTTGTCAGAAAAGCAAAAAGCATTGAACGTTCATGTCTCCAGTTAGATTACATACCTCGCCAAACTGCTGAAGGGGAGCAAATTCAACTCATTTGCCTTCCTAGTTTTCTCGATTTCTGCTTCACACTTTTCAACTTTTTGTTTGAGGTCGTCATACTCCTGTAATTGCAGATAAGATGAAGGAAAGAACGATCAAATTAGGAAAAAATTAAACAAAATGCAGCTGATGAGACCATATAAGAAAACAACAGTAATCACTGAAAGCACTTCCCACTAAAATAATTGACAATAGATATTCTTGATAAAGCCACTGCCATGGACCTGAGAGATATCTTGTTTTGAGGTCAAGGGCAATACTAACACCGAGTCGATAAATATGGCTTAAAGGAGACAGATATAAGAACAGAAATCGCAAACGAGGAAAAATAACATGGCACTACATACCTTCTCTAGTTGTTTTCTTGCAGATAGTTCTTTCTCTAGTCTCTCTTTGTAATCACTGTCCACTTGGTTCAAGCGCGTCTACACAGTCACGACTTCAAACTCAGAACAAACTTCATTTCCCAAGAAAACAAGGGAGAACAAATATTGCATATATTTTAATTCCTACTTGAAAGAAAATGAAAACTTACCTCGAGAGCCTTAATGACACCCTCGAGCTCTCCAGCCTTTCTAGACCATTCCTCTGAGCTTTCTTTGTACAGCTCAACAAGCTTATTTGCCTAATTGGTCAACAAATTAAGACAAGCTAGAAGTATGCCCAACTCCAAAAGGCCAACCAATAGTTATAGACTATACACTCATAAGATCTCCAATCATCCAAGATTCATGGACCAAGAAAGATGAAACAATGCTCATCAACACTAGGTTACAGATTGGGACACTTAAAACATATTTCCATATTTCCTTTTTCCCTGCACTGCATCTTTGACACACAGGGAACGGAGTCAAAAATTTATAATGACCAATTCCAAATACTCACAAACACAAGCCCCGAATGTGTTGAATTCTGCTTTCTCAAGAAGCTCAGTTAAGAGTTTTAAAAAATCAAGAACTCGAAGCAGGCAAAAGAGAATTTATGAAGCACATAGAACAAAAAAGACTCACGGTGAAAAGTTCAGCATTGTATTGCTCTTCAGTGACCGACGCTGCGTCTTTGCATGAGCTGAGTTCCTTTGCATGAGAAGAAAACACTGGTAAATATGCACATGTAGACAAGAGAAGATAAAGACATAACTATACATACCTCTTGCAAAGATGTAATCTTTGATTCGAGCTCTCTCAACCGATCCTTATGCCAGTTTAACGAACCAGAACATTCATTATATTTTTTCTCAACCTGACACAGCAAGGAACAATGCGAAGTAAAAGTTACACAAGTGACGCAAAATAAAATAAATATACGTATGAACTGGGATAAAAGTCTCACCTCTGCAAGTTTTGCTGACATTTCAGCCTCGAGATCAGAATGCCTTCTACGTAGATCAGAGTAACTATCAACCTTGGTTGCCAACTCTTCATCAAGCCATTTGTTATGCCTTTCAATAAGTTCTTTCTCCTGTTTCCATCAAAACCCACAAGCCATAAACGTCAAAAAGATTAACACATTACTAGTCATTCATAAGGAGAGATAGAGAACAAACGAGTGGATAGATATAGAAAATAGGGTTCAAGAAAATAAAACCAATGGAACCCAGACAAATATGGTAGCTCGGCCTATAGGAAAACCTCAATGGATGCTGATATAAGCTTCCCAATTCTAAACCACAGCACAACCAAATCCAAAGAGCTAAAATTAGTTTTGGAAGATAGGATCAATAACCTGAGAAAGACGACTACACGTAACTTGAGAACGTGCCAGTTCTGCTTCAGCTTCAGCCAAACGAGCCTCCTTAACCGCACAAACATCAGTCAGCTTGACAATTTTGTCCAAATAACTCTTGATGGTTGAATTCTTCTCGCTGATCTCTGCATCTTTTTGCTCCAACAGCTCCATCAGCTGCCTCTTAGACTTATGCAGCTCAGACATCTCTGTGTTCAGCCTCTCTATCTCCCCATCTCTCTCAATCTGCGTCAAAAAATGAATTTAGCCGACAAACTCAAAACCCCAAAAAAAAATACCCAGAGAAAAACCGGAAACTGTAGAAATCACCGATTGGAGGTGAAGCTGGTGCTTCTGCGCCTGCGCCTGAGCGAGTTCAGCGAGTCGATCATCAATGGCGGACTGAAGCTGGGCGTTCTGAGATTCAAGCGACGAGAAGTCCTGAGAGAGCGAGAGGTACTTCTGCTCGAGCAAGGAGCAAGTCTGCTCCGCTGTGATGGACGCCGCATCGGCCTTGGCACGGACGCTCTCGAGTTCGGCGTACACCTTCCGAATGAACTCATCGGCTTTTGCCGCCACTACCGTCGCGGCGTCGCTAGACAGCCGCGACAGTTCGTCATCGGGCATGAACAGGGGCATATCGGAACCCTAATTCCGGAAATGACGACCACGATATGCGAAGTACAGATTTGAATTTCAATCGAGAAACTTCTGAGAGATTCGAAATTTCCCCAACGAGTCACTCGAGGAAAGCCAAAGGGCCGAGAGGAAAACTTTTCGAACGACGATGAATGATTCTTGTAAAACCCCAGGCATGGAGACTAATATAAACGGTGCCGTTTTACATTTGGGCCTAAACGGGCCTTTATTGGGCTTTTTTTCCAAAATAAATATAAAGATGCCGCTTTCAAATTGGTCCGTCTTAGAAGTTTGGGCCTTTTTCTAACCTCGTTGATTTGATGAAAGGAAATCCCAACCATTTCGTGGCTTGGAGTTCATATTTATTTCTAAGTTTTTTGGTGAAATATTTATTCATTTTATTTATTTCTAAGTTTTCGGTGACCAATTCTAAGATGCTTTAAAAAAAAACTAGGCAAATATATATGATTATGTGTGTGTATATATATATATATATGATTGCTTAACTTTCCCTATTTAATCACATATACATTAGCCTAATTGTTTGTCTTAAGCAATTTTCCAATGCGGTTGCTTCGTTTCTAAACTCAAGGACTAGTTGGACTAGAAATTTTCAAGTCAATATAATGAATAAAAATAAGAATAGATATTATCATAATTCTATGTAGTTTTAATTCGGTTAGACTGATTTTGATCTAAAAATATTCATCATCCTTTGAATTTAATTGTAATCTCATTTTTTATGGATATAAACAAATAGACCGGTGATCTTGATTATATGACAATACATTCTCTTTTTTCATATTTCTTTTTACACGATTTTATGTATCTTTGAATTTTGATATTCAAATAATTTGATATCACATTTCAGATATTTCTTCACATAGTATTCAATATTTATTTCGTACACATATGGTTTTAAATGTGTGTATATATGTTAGTATAATGAAAAGGAGAAAAAAAAAACATCAAATTTATCATATGAAATGGTTTGCCAACACGACGTGCCAACCTCGACATGTGGACAAAAGATTTATCTATATTATTATAACATTTTATAAAAAATGCTATACATGGCGTGTTACATGTGAATAAAATTATAAAATAATGTTTTGTATCCACAGTTGTATCATTTTTTTTCCTAGGAGCATTAATTTGACGAAGGATTGTTGCTCACGGCACGTGAAACAATTTTTCGTTTTTCAAATCGGTCGAGCATTTCCGTGTGAGACAAGAAATATCATTTGCCATACAACATAATGTGATAACTTTTTTTTTTATGAAATATAGTGTAATATTATTATGCATAGATATAGATATATTTACATATTCACCGCTGCCTTTATTTTACTTCAAATAATAAAAATTGAGCATTTCCAACTAATTTTCTATTAACATATAATCAGACAAACCACGTTGAAATAATTATCTAACGAGTTTTCATTATGAAGCCCTATTACCGATTTTGATTAATTTTTTTATTAAACTTTCTTATAAAAATTATGTCTTATATTCTTATGTCTTAATTAGTAAAGGATAATCAAACTATGCAATTTAAAATACCTTCTTCAATAAAAAAAAATTTTCCATACAATTATATATTATTTTATTTAGTTCAATTTCGTTCGAAACAAAATAGTATTCCTCGTTAAACTTTCAAATTTTAGGTGCAATTTCATTCTTATGATAATTTTAATATCACTAAAATTAGGTTGGTTTAGTAAACAAGGCAAACCAAATATCTACAAAATATTGTATTCATAAAACTTACCGGGCTTCACTTATTTTAATGATTGGGCCTCACTTTAATAATTTTTTTAATTATCATACGTTTAACGAAAATAAAAAAAAATAAAAATAATACAATATTACAGGACAATTAGAAAAACAAAGCAAATCAAGCGAAATCATCAAATAGATTCTTTTTTTCTAATACATGTGTTAAGGGAACTCATTTAATGGGTGATTAAAATAAAGAAACTCATTTAATATTGGCTTAATTTGACAATGATAATCACCATTATAAATGACTCATCGTCGAAGCGCACATTTCACAACCACCTTCTCCGACGCAAAATCACAACAGCTCACGATCAAAGCTTTTTTTTTTTTTTTTTTTTTTTGGTGAAGGAGACCTTCGAAGCTTCCTGTAATGGCGAAGAAAGCGGTGTTGATAGGGATCAATTACCCTGGAACCAAGGCAGAGCTGCAGGGCTGCGTCAACGATGTCCATCGAATGCACAAATGCCTTGTTGACCTGTACGGTTTCCCGGAGGAGAACATCACCGTGTTGATCGACACTGATGATTCTTACACCAAACCTACCGGCAGAAACGTCCGCCGTGCGCTGTCGGATCTCGTCGGTTCTGCGGAAGCCGGCGACATTCTCGTCGTTCATTACAGTGGGCATGGTACGAGGGTGCCGGCGGAGACAGGGGAAGACGACGATACTGGGTACGATGAGTGTATCGTTCCTTGCGACATGAATCTCATCACTGGTGAGTGAGAGACGACGGAAATTTAACTTTTCCTGTTCTAAGCTTCTTTTTGGTTTATCTATTCGATTGATTAGGATAGGAAAAGCTGTTTGGATTCCGGGAAAAAAATTTCCTGAGAAATTCTGAGTTTTTGAAGTGTGGATTGTTCTCGGATCATATGGAGAAATATCTCGAAATCCTGAACTTTTGGTAGAAGAGGAAAAATTCTGAACCATCGTTGACTTAAGAGTTTGGTTTCTTCCTAAATCAACGATTTCGGAATTCGAATTCTTGACCGAAGCTCCATGAATGCAGGAAGATTTGGTTTCCTCATTGGCTTGATCCCTTCCCTTGCATATCTTCGTTATGTCTCGTCTGATCTTTCTTTTGATCTGACGTTTTCGAGATATTGCATTTGGAGCTTGGTAATCTCGAGAGTTCTGCTAAAAGTTGAATCTGTTTCCAGATGATGATTTCAGGGATCTGGTCGAAAGAGTGCCAAAGGGAGCTCGCATTACGATCGTTTCGGATTCTTGTCACAGCGGTGGACTCATCGACGAAGCCAAAGAGCAGATCGGAGAGAGCACCAAGAAGCCAAAGCCGAAGCATGAATCCGGAGGCTCTTCAGGGTTCAGAAGCTTCTTGCGTGATGCAGTGGAAGATGCCTTCGAGTCTCGAGGAATCCACATCCATCACCATGAACATGGTCACAGGAAGCAAGAGGAGGAAGCATATGAAACCGAGACTAAGGAGATTGTATTCGAGGACGGAGAAAGAGTCCATGTCGGGACCAAGTTTCTGCCTCTTGAGACATTGCTCGATATTCTCAAGGAGCAAACGGGCAGTAACGATGTCGATGTGGGGAAAATCAGACCGACCCTTTTCAACTTGTTTGGCGAAGATTCGAGTCCAAAGGTGAAAAAGTTCATGAATGTGATCCTGAACAAGCTCCAGGAAGGGAATTGCCATGGTGGGCTGTTGGGAAAGATCGGAAACTTAGCTCAGGAGCTTCTGGAGCAGAAGCTAAACGACGAAAACTACATGAAACCCGCGATTCAGACACAAGTCGGGGACAGTCAGGAGGTATATGCAGGAGCAACACATGGTTCCCTTCCCGACAACGGGATTCTGATCAGTGGCTGCCAAACTGATCAGACTTCAGCTGACGCTTGCCCATCAGGAAAGCCGGGGGAAGCATATGGAGCGCTAAGCAACGGGATTCAGATCATATTAGCTGAGACAAAAGGTAAGATCACGAACAAAGAACTCGTCTTAAGGGCTAGGACGCTTCTGAAGAAGCAGGGCTTTACTCAGAGGCCGGGGCTGTACTGCGATGACCTTTACGTGAACGAACCATTCATATGTTGAAGGTGAGAAACCCTGTAGGAGATTGGTTCAGAGTGACCTCTGCGTATTTGGACAAAACTGGCTTGCCGGATTTGTTGGAAACAAACATAAGTTCCTTACATGCTATTTGCTGAAATTTTATGTATTGTTCTTGATGTGTTCTTGTAATAAAGTTGCTTCATTTTACCCTTTTTTTTCCAGATTTGGAATTCAAGAACTGGCTGAATATTCTGAATCTTGAATCGATTTCGGATATATTTGGGTGTTACGTGAATGTTATCAAGGAAAGATCATATCCATGGACACAGATCTTTCCTGAACAAAGTTTGGTCCTTTTTAATGTCAATGTATACAGTTTTCGTATATGAACTAAATGGATTTAGTTGGCACTCTCTTCCCAACAAAAAAACAGAGTTTGTTAATCAGATCAGAACTTCGACGTTTCGTCAATGCCGAAGAAAACGGTAGCGATAGGGATACAATTACGCGGAAACCATACGTACGACAGATGTACGGATGCTTGGTCGGAGGTACGGATTTTTGCCGGCGAAACCATCCCCCGTGACAGTTATGAGGATGAAGCAAACAAACAGTTGGTTTGGTCGTTTTATGTTGTGGATGTGGTTTCTAACTTTCTATGCTTATTATCTCAATGTGGTCTCATAATTTATGACGTCAATGAAAAATTAATTCAAAATGACCATATGATATAATCATATAGTACTCTGGTGTTTGATGAAATTGTTTTTTATATAATATATATGTTAACATTGCTTCAGAGATAAATCATTATTTGATATATAAGAAAAATAATCTGATTATAATTGATTAGATTTGTTAGTTAATTTCAGATTTTCAAATCATAATTCCATTTTTTCGAAATATGGTTATCCATAATTGATCGGAATAATATACACACGTCATTGATTACGTCATGGGATACTGTATCCCTCCATACAAAATCAGATCGTTTATTTATACACAAAAAAAAGGTAGGAGAAGAAAAAGGAAAAGAAAAAGCTCTGACGAAGATCCATCAATGGCGAAGAAGGCGGTGTTGATAGGGATCAATTACCCGGGAACCAAGGCGGAGCTACGGGGCTGCGTCAACGACGTTCGGCGGATGTACAAATGCCTCGTCGAACGGTACGGATTCGCCGAGGAGGACATCACCGTTTTGATCGATACTGATGATTCCTATACCAAACCCACTGGCAAGAACATCCGTCGGGCTCTGTCGGATCTCGTTGGATCGGCGGATTCCGGCGATATTCTCTTGGTTCATTACAGTGGGCACGGTACGAGGTTGCCGGCGGAGACAGGGGAAGACGACGATACTGGATACGATGAGTGTATCGTTCCTTGCGACATGAATCTCATCACTGGTAAGTCAGATTCAATGGAAATTGTGCTTTTTGTTTGGGTGGATTAAGGGAATTCAGGGTTTTGAGGTTTACATCTGTTGATTGTGATGTTCTGATCTCTGATCGCGTATCCATGGAGAGACCAATCTCTTCGCCAGAAAATGGAAGATCACACGGAATGTTTCGTTTGTTTCCGATTTTGAATTTTTCCACGAAAATGTAAAAAAGGGACCAAATGGGTAGAAAGCGAGAAGCTTTTGGGGTTGATTTCTCTACTATTTAGCTAGAAACCGAATGAGTCATAATGCTCTGTTGAGTTAATCATAGATCACATGAGATCTTGGTCAAAGTTGCATGATTGCTAGAAGTTTTGATCTTCTTATGATCATATATATAGGCTTGAATCATTGGGTTATTCTTCTCATAGGATCCTCTTCCGAGATCGGTTTCTTATGGGTGTGTTATTATTCATTATGCTGTGCTGATGTGATTTTGTTTTTCAGATGATGATTTCAGGGATCTTGTGGATAAAGTTCCGGAGGGTTGTCAAATGACATTGATTTCAGACTCATGCCACAGCGGCGGCCTCATCGATGAAGCCAAGGAGCAGATAGGAGATAGCACCAAGAAGGAGGAAGAAGAATCAGAAGGCTCTTCTTCGGGATTCGGGTTCAGAAGCTTCTTACGTGAAACTGTGAAAGAGGCATTTGGTCACAAGAAGGAGGACGAGGAAGAATCACAAGAAATCGAGACTAAAGAAATCGAGCTAGAAGATGGAGAGAGAGTCCATGTGAAAGCCAAGTCTCTACCTTTACAGACCTTGATTGATATTCTCAAGCAGCAGACGGGGAAAGAGGATATCGAAGTAGGGAAGATCAGACCGACCCTTTTCGATGTGTTTGGCGAAGATTCAAGCCCAAAGGTGAAGAAGTTCATGAAGGTGGTCCTGAGCAAGCTGCAGGAGAGAAACGGTGAAGGTGGGTTCTTGGGAATGATCGGGAAATTAGCTCAGGAGTTTCTAGAACAGAAACTGAATGATGAAGACTATGTGAAACCCGCGATGGAGACAGAGCTCGGGAGGAAGGAAGAGGCTTACGCCGGTGCAACCAAGGGTTCACTCCCGGACAGCGGGATTCTGGTCAGCGGTTGCCAGACAGATCAAACATCTGCAGATGCAAGCCCTCCCGGAAGACCGGGAGAAGCCTATGGAGCATTGAGCAATGCCATTCAGACAATACTGGCGGAAACAGAGGGCGAAATCTCGAACAGGGAAATCGTTACGAGGGCTAGGAAGATTCTGAAGAAACAGGGGTTTACTCAGCAGCCAGGGCTGTATTGCCATGATGGTTATGCCAATGCACCTTTTATATGTTGATGAGAAGTTTGAAGATTAACTGTGCTGCGCATGGTAAAAGTCCCGGAATCGAAGCCAAGATGGAAGAGTCTTTTGAGTGCCTCTGCTGTTGTGTTGTGTGTGAAATTAAACTGAAACTGCTTTCTTTCTGTTTGTTCATTGTTGAAGCTTTGATTTGAACGGATTGTGTTTTCTCCTCTCTCTCCCTCTATACATACATACATACATATATATATATATATTGCATTAAAAGTTCATCCTTGATTGAGTTAATAGACGAAATCAATGACAAATTAAAGCTCATTACACCTATGTTTACTTGCCCCAAGGAGGCATGACAAAGTGTGCTGATGATGATATACACATTTTTCTTAGCGTGCCAAAAAATTAAAGGCTACCGAGTATTTTTTTTTTCCACCTCTAATTTAGAACATGAAACAAAATAAAACGGGAAAGAAAAAACAAAAACAAGAATGAGGATGAAACATTGGCCGTGGTCATGGAGCTTCTCCCTGAGTTCTGGTTTTGTCATAACTTTAACAATGTTGTCTTAGTCGTCGAGGTCTTGTACCCATGCTAAATCTGCAAACCAATATATATATATATATATATATATCTGATGGTGAGATCACAACTACAATAGAAAGAAACCAAAGTATACAATTATGTGTGTGTGTATATACATAAGTGTATAAATCTATACACCTACACATTGTGTGATTGTGTGTGTGTAATGTGTATGAGAGAGAGAGAGAACCTTCTAATACAGTCTCTACTGCTGCATTAGGGACAAATAGGCCGACAATCCGCCGGTTATCCGTCGTGGTCTGTATCCGTACGACTCGAAGTCTCTTGTGGCTTTGACGAGCCTTGAAACAACCGCCATAATATTGGTTTTGTCATGTTCGGATACCATAAATTCAGAACGAATGTACGGTTGATTAAAAAGATCCAAAAAAACTTACTTGCTTGGAAAGAGCTTTCTCGATGGTTCCCCAGACAGGAAGAATGAGGCCGCCCAAGACGTTAACTTCTTGTATCCTTCGCCCAACAGTACAAAAGTCGCCCAGCTTACACTTGGATCCGTGCATGCACTGTGTTGTGACATAGAAAGATGTCAGTTTTCATGGCATAGAGAAGGAATGGCTTTGTCTTATGTTTCCTGAAACGAAGCATACTTACCTGTTTAGATGAAACTTCGTACTCGTCTTCCCAACCATTACAAGCTTTCTCCAGAGATGAGAGTTTTCTGTATTTACTTTTCAATTCCGAAAGAGGCATCTCCCTGGTTTAAAAGAAAAAACAATTGTGAAGATGTGCTCTTGCCGGAAATATGCACGAAAGAGTACATACCTGATTGACTCTCCTACAGCGGGACGGACTATCTTAAACAACCCCGACCCTGCACTGCAAATCCAACAAGTTTGCACGCGATGAGTCATGAGATCGAATAGTAATCATTTTAAATCATCTACATGAAGTACCAACTTGAAAGAAACGAAGATGGTGGAAAAAACATAATAACGATAACAAGAGAAAGCTCGGAAGATAATTTCTTACCTCTCAAATGCTAATATGAAGTGTCGTCTTCCTAACCATTCCCTTTTAGATTCATAAAAGCCATCACTTGCAGAACCAAGTCCATCCCTTTTCTTTTCCGTAAGCATTGAACTTGCAGTCTATTGCATAGATGAAATCAAATCTTGCTTCTTTACTTAACGGAGCTAACAACTAACAATTACAACTATGGTAGAAAAAGAAAATGTAAGTACCTCCCATGTAACTCCACGATCGAGAGTGAAAGTGAAGAGCATAGTCGAGGCTCCAGACATTTGATCAACATGAACGGTCTGATAATTTCCACAAGTTAGTAACAACACAAATAGGCAAAGTGTGCAAAATTCAAGTAAGAGATATCAACCTTTGGAGAGCCCTGCAACTCAATGCTATTAGCTTTCATATCGACGATTCCTGAATCAAGGTTTCCTTCAATGCGAGCATTATGTACAAGAAAATCTAATATACTTGCAAATAATTCAAACAGCCTGCATAACAATGGAAAGCATTTAAAAGTCGATTAAGATGACATGCAAAATAAAAGGTACATAGCGAAACAAAAGCTTAATTTTTATTTGATTAATAATACCTATTCTGAATGTCTGGTGGCAATCCCAGGAGCCGATTGAGAAAACGACCAACATCATGCATGTCAGAATCAACTATTCGTCCTGAAATCTTTCCGAAGTCTTTCCCGTTAGCTGTTTCAAACCCAGGGTAAATCAAGTTATTTCCATTGGGTTAGAAATTAGAATGATAATGCAGAGACTAGCGGGATAAATTTAAATTCAGTGTATACATTAAACAACTACAGAAACTTACCCATAACACTGTCTCTAACAATTCCAACAGATATGAGGGCAGCTCTTGCCTTTTTTAGAAAATCTTTACTTGTTTCTGGTTCATCAGACGAACAACCAGGAGGAACAACAGGCAGATTCTCCTGAAAGTGAAAGCCAACATAATAATCACTCTCCATCCATCATTACTTTACCAATAAATTCAAGAAGGCATATAAATGAACTTGGAGAGGCAGTAAGGTTTTGCATGAGGAAGACCTGCTCCATTATTCCTCTGTACATCACCATCAATGCTTTTTTACCAAAGTGACTATCGTAGTTATAGGCACTCAAAGATGGCCCAGCTCTGCAATACATAAAACCATATCTTGAGATGCAGAAATGGAGGGAAGGCGTTAAACAAACAAACATGAGAAAAAAAAGAAGATAAAATGGGTATTGCGAAGGGCATATGACTCACCTTCGATCTCCTTGTGTCAAAGCACCAAGAGTTTCTAGTCTCTTTGCAACAATGGATGCAAAACGGCGCTCCCCACCGAGATTTGTGAAAATTAGGCTGTCAATACCAAACGCAATAACTTATAGTCTTTAAAATAGTCAGCAGCTGAATTTGAGGTACAAAAAAGGCAAAAATATTTTCTTTTTCGAAAAGAAGCAAAATAACCGAAATAAGACATAATCTACCTATATTCAGGTGCTGATGTTTGATTTGACCGATGAGTTCTTCCAAATTGCTGAATTGCTCGATCAGCACTCCAAGGGAGCTCCAAGGTCAAGTGGACCCTTCTTTTCTGCAGAAGAATACCAAAAGGCTCCAACATAAATTTAAAGGAAATCCTGCATAGATAGGAACACTTGAAGGTTGAAATTTAAACTCCTTCAAGTTCTGTCCGCATGGAAATTACGATATACCTTAGTTTATCAAAACTTAAGGATCATGGAAAAATAAACAAACACATGTTTATATACAGCCGGAGAATCTACCAACTTGGCACACCTGATTTGCTGCCCTTCTATCTGCTTGCAGCGAAACACCAGCTGACCCAGCTTCAGAAATAATGGCAACCAACTTTTTACCATCCATAAATAGCTGCTTCTCGTGCATGTTAACCATTTCCATGGTGATATCCTTTCTAAAATACCAGACAAGCACAAGCAATGAAACTTAAACCACTAGTGCCCCCAAGAAAGAATTGGATGCATAAATCAGGGGAATGAGAGATGAGTCCAAAACTCACGTGTTCCTTGCTTGATATGTAACACCTTTCCCATTAGATGCTCTTACAAGCATACCTCGCCTGCCTGTAATTTCTGCTACATTTTCAGGGCCTCCAAGCTGCATCATTACATACAGAAACAGCCACAGCAGCTTAGATCCATTGTTATGAAGTTTCAACGCATTATAGTTAGCCATAAAACTAAGCCTTTGGATACTCAAGTAAAAGCACCAGGCAAATCCCATGAATTGGATAAAAGATTCGTCAAGAAAACCCCATTAACATCATCCAGACAAACCACAATACCATAAAAATAATGAACATTTTGTACCTTCCATCAGAACATTACGCACAGAAAATGTTTAGAATTAGTCTATACGGAGATATAACTACTAGCCAGCAATAACAAATTCTAAGGGTACCGTGCCCTAGCTATCCCTGACAGGCAGTTGACTACCGTCTCATTGTTGATCCAATAACCCAAGATGTATGAACATTACCTGATCAATAATATCATCCAAAGGATTGTTTGGAAGATTCAAAGAACGAACTATCTCTAGAATCTTTAATTTTCGCTCCACAGCTGCTTCATACCTAAGAAGAAACAAAGGATCATCATTCTTTAAAATGTGTTATACATTTCATCCGTAACCGAATCGGGGAAACAAAATCAAGACACATCTTGCTTCAAATCAAACACACAACATATGAATAACCGGGAAAAAAAAAGAGACTAGCAGTATATAGACCTCTTCTGTAATTCTGCAATGTAGAGGCGTCTTGCTTGAATGTATTCCTCTGTCTTTTCCTTGCATGAAAGGCATGTCCAAGGTTCAGGTGGTATTTCTGTAACTGGAGGAACTACGCAACTGGGATGAATAAGCTTCTCACATTCTGAACAGTGGAGCAACTTCTTCCTCTCCTAGTTTCATCACGAGAAATATTATTAAAATTCACATGGGGTCAAGCTGTCCAAATTAAGGAAAATACCTCTTCTCCATTGCATATCTGACAGATTTGGAATTCATCGTCAGAATCATTAGAATCATGAACAGAATCACCTGCATTGAATACAGTTCACCTAGTGAGGGACTAAAGAGAAAAGACAGATCTTGAAGATTTAGGATTGAATTAAATGCTAAAAGATAAATAATTGACATCTACAAGGACAACAAGAACAAAATGATGAATACTTGATTCAGAAGAGACAAATACAATGATTGAGAGATTTGGGAACATCACTCATCTTTATCATAACAAAATAAGGCTACCACCCCCTATGCAACTCCCCATATCAGATGACTGATAGAAAAAACTTTTCAGTTAATATGTAGATTCCTTGTTAATACATTCGTTTTATGCGATGTTTGATGTGGTCATTGGGAACTTCCCGTCACATCACATACTTCTGTCCCTAAAGAATACGAAAGAGTGCATCGATACGGAGAAATCCTAAGGCCCCTTTTGCACCAGAAAACAGACCTTCAGACTCGAAATCACTTTCATCATCACTATCAGGTTTCCATTTGGCCATCTTTCTGACTCTCCCCCTAAATGAAACACCTGGTGAGGCTGAGCGTCTCTTTCTTGGAAGTTCTTTTACACCTTCATCCTCTGTATATTCAAAAGAAGCAAATATAAGCAGCGGGTAACCACCACAGCAGATTCAATGCCAAAAACAGTATTCAGCTACCTGAAAGAGGTTCAGGCTTCTCAGGCAGAGGATAATTTTCTTCCACAAATTTCAACAACAGCTCTCGAGGTCCGGAGACAAAATCATCAAGCTCTAGACCCTACAATAAGCAGATGAACAAAACAAGGACATTATGAATAACGTGCATATAGTTACATGGAACCATAAACAAATAAAAATAATATTGATGGCTTAACTAGAGGAGAGACACACATATTTCGTTACAGCTTCTTCAGTTCGAGCCTCTCCTGTACTCTGAAGGCCAATAACCACACATTTGTTCTGTGATAATGCTTGCTTAGCTAACCTCACTGTAGCAGGAACTTTGGCTGACATACACAAGTGTCTAAAGAAACGCTGCAGTAGCATATGGGGAAAGATATTACAAATTTGCAATCAAACAAAAGTCTAAATCAGAAATCTTCCAAAGAATTAAAAACCTAGCAGTAGCATCAGAAGGAAAAAAAAAGAATATACCTGGTGGCTTGACCAGTATAATCTCCACAACTGACTAGAATTCGGTTTCTCATTAGGCAGAAAAGCACTTGCTGACAACAATTCTACCCGTAACTCCGCCCAGAATTCCGCAGCTTTTTTGTACATTGCCTATGGATGTAACAAACAAACATTTCTATGACAAAGACAAAAGTATAAGAAAAGAACTCGTTGATGTCAAGATCATAAATCTATGCACATTATGTTATTGATGGAGATATCTCCAACTACCAACAGGGCATTCTACTAATAATGTGCTCGATAAAACAGATATCAAAACAGAAAAAACATAAGAGAACAAGCAAATTAAAGCATACAGTTTTTTCTTGATAAAGGAGTAGAAGGGGAGGAAAGGTAGCATCTACAGCCCCATTTAGATGTCAATACAATGTCGCAATAATTAATACAAAAACTTTTTGAAGACGGTCTACCGTCCTTGGAAAGGACTTTGTGAAACTAACAAAGCATTATTTGAATATCAGAGACTTTTGTCATTTAGGTCTTTAATGCAAGTAAAAAGGAAAAAAGAAAATAAAGAAGAACATTTACCTCCATTTCTGCTTCCAGAGGAGCTTCAACAATCTCAAACTCCGCTCCTTTGTAGCTCAGAGTACGGCATACATACATCCCTCTGTTATACAGACAGAAGGTTAACATAAGCTATGATAGATGGGTTAGAGATATGACACAGGATTTAAAACCTGGCTTTCATGTCCATGGCCACCAATTCCAGTGCTCCTACACCGCCTTTATCAAGAGCGACTGTAGAAAGGTTCGGTTAGAAGTTTTCATTGGCTTTACCTTTATAATATAAATAATGACAAAAAAGATATAATCAAGAAAACCAAAGATACTTCGAGAGACAACTCGGATAAGTGTGATCACAGCAGCAGTACTTATAAGAAAATTCTACAAAATGATTGATACATACTTGACACAGATACTCAATCCCCCAGCCTAGTAAGTCCATTTTTATCTATAATTAGCATTAAGAACAGTGTTGTTTCTGTTAACTGAAATGCAGATTGCACAGCAACAGAGTCAATGAATTGGTACTGAAATATATATTATGAAAGAGGCAGAAAGAGAGCAGACCTAGAAATTCATTAAACTCGCTGAAACTTGTTCCAGCTCCCCAAAGACCCAGCCTGACCATATAACCCATGTTTCGTGGTTCAGATGCACCAGTAGCTGAGCAATAAAGAACACGTGCTTCAGGGAGTTTATCCTGCTTTGTCAAATTCAATTTTCTAGAGTCAGTTAGAAGGCTGATTCACAACCATTCATTCCAAACCAATTATCCTCTGTGATTGAGAATAAACCTAACCAAAACAAAGCAGAGAGAAGCATAAAGTACTAAACCAAAAAGCAAAGCAGTATCAGTTGAAGCAACAAAGAAGAGAGAGCACAACATCACAAGGGACAAACACAACATCACAATGGACAAAATATTCAGAAATTCAAATTCAAGTTACGGACCTGAATGTCAACAACTGCCTGCCCAATACGAGTTGGCTGACTCCCAGCTTCAGGTACCAAGTTTTTTGCTTTATGACACTATAAAAAAAGAAATTTCTTAGTAGCGGAAGGCTGAAGCTGAAAAATGTATTAAGTTATTAACAATAAAAGCTCAGCTCCAAAGACGATAGAACTGGCAACCAAGCCAAACAAAATCATGAATGCAGTGTCTCAAAATTCATAACAGAACATACTCATACGTTGTGCAACTCATAAAAAAGGGTCTAAAAGGCATAGTATTAAGGCAAACAAATTTAACATACAGCATTTATGGATTTGCTACCTCATCAAAGATCACGAGGCCATCGAAGCCCGGTCCACACCACTGAACAAGCTGTTGCATGCGGGAACGACCCTTCTCAGAGGAAGCAATAAGGCTATTGTATGTCAAGAATACCACTCCTTCTTTAATCCCAACAGACTTTGAATCGAGCTTAGAATAGGGTAACTTGTTCAAAGCATGCACTGCATGTAAAACACGTGGTCACAAATTTTATTCCTAAAAAGACAAAAAAAAACACGGCACACGCCTTGCAATTTCAATGCTCACTTGGCTGATGGCATCAGAAAACAGAACCTAGTTCAGTTTTCCTGTTATACTGCTCTGTTATTATTTCCCGTCTTCTAAGATTTTAAACTTCCCCAGATGAATCTATAAGAAAGTAACACTGAAGACAGAGAAGCGCATCCACGAATGAATTATTTTCTAAATATAACATGCTTTGTTTGATCTAAAATAGTCCTGTTTTGCACAAAGATCAGCAGTCACAAGAATTTTCTAGGCCTGAAGATGCTGGAAACAGAGACCAAAGAGCTATAACTGCATTTCAGAAAAGACCAATAAGAATCCTTGATTCCTTGCATGGTGTAATGTGGCAGAGAGACATGCCTATACATTAAATCCTAATTGCTGCAACCATCTGTCAATTCACATCTTTAGCCAACACAAACATAATTTGATTTCATATTGTCTAATCAAAATCAAGCACTACAAAAAAAAACCTTTAGCAGCAAACAAGGCATGTCATGTAAATCCAGAAAGTGCTTTTATGTAAAATAGAGAGACCAATTTTAAAAATCGGTACCTTCTGCGCATGTTGCACCTACATCATCTAAGTCCCTTCTTGCATCGTACTTCAAGTCTGAGCCAACAGAAATCCACCTGTGTGAGGCAACAGGGAACAAGGCGAACTTAACTGACAGAGTAAAGAATGTGATTATGCAGGCATGAGCATAATATCTTGTCAAGGATTGTAGACCGTGTATATTTACTATAAACGCTTCTACACAACTTACAATGCTTTTCTTCTCCCACGTTGCCAATTCTCCCAAATCAGCCCAGCAATTGTTCGCCCTTTCCCCACACCAGCACCATCTCCAACAAAGAATCCGGCCCTGGTACCATCAGCAAGATGCTGGAGATGCCTCTATAATAGAAAACAACATTGAGATACGAGTACAGCAGAAACTCAAATGTCATTAACAAAGTTTCTGGTACTAAAGCAACCTGACAAGCGTAAACTAATGTCTCAATCTGCAAGCACGATAGAGCCTTTGACCTTTCAAGCTCATCCTTTATTTTGAGATTATAAGTGGGTTCTGGGGGCTGCACTGCAGATAAGGATGATGTTTCCACAATTGGATCTGGATGAGGAGGTCCAATTGAAAGCTTTGGTGGGCGCTGGATAGAGAAACAAAAGAAGTTGCATTGTCAATGACCAAAAGTGGTATGACTGCAAAAACAAATAGACAATGAGACAATCAAGTTGAAGCACTGACATAATCCATAAACGTTTCTCCTACTGTTCCACCTTCATCTTCTTCTCTCTCCACTTCAATGGCTACCTGGTTTTAGAGACAACAATAGAATATGGTGAGAAAAGAAACATATCCAATACAGAAATGAGAAATATGATTTGAACAGAACAAGGATAAAATGATCCAGGAGTTCAACAATAACACCCTTTACAGAATCGAGTTCTCACACTTCTTTGCCACATGTAAAATATTTTTGGAGTAACCACACTCCGACCAACAAACTACAAATCCTTTCACGCGACAAAAGCTCTTGAGAATTGTAAAAACCTTCACAGACATCATAACCAGAACATTACAGATTCACAATTCGCTCATCAAAACCCATAATTGAACCGCGAGCAAATAACACATATGAGACAACCAACAAATTTGCCATGTCGTAGTTGTTCACGAATAACTCAAAGCCCATATTGATACTTCCATTTGTAAGCAAAAATATCAAACATAGAACTAACAAGACATTTAGAAAGAGCAGAGACTTAAAACCTCGTTGACTTCTTCAGGAGGAGGAGGCGGAGCAGGAGAAGGGCCTGCTTGAGCCGGAGGAGGAGCAGATAAAGACTGATTAAGCTTGGAGACATCGACAGCGAGCTCGACATTACACTGAGGGCACGAGAACCGCGTGAGGCCGTGAGGCACATTGAGAATGGCCTGACAATTGGCGCAAGGCAACTGCATCTTCGTTGGATCGATGCCGTGTGCCGGAACCGGCGGGCGAGGTAAATTCAGAGGCTTTAGCTGCTGCTGCAGAGGCGGGAGAGTCTGAATCGGCTGTGGCTGCTGGAAATGTGGCCGTGCCCTAGCGATGAGCTCCGGCGGTAACATTTGGGGAAGTTGGCAGGTAGGGCACGAGAACTCGACCACACCGGTCTTCACCCTCAGGATCACACGGCAACCGGCGCACCTCACCTGCACCTCAGCCCTGCCTCCACCTCCACCTCCACCTCCGCCGCCGCTGCCTGAGGAGGATTGCGGAGGCGGAGCGGGGAGAGGCGGAGCCGGCGGCTGCGTCATGGAGGCGACGCCTGACTTCGAGCGGATCCGAGAGACAGATGCGATTCCAGGAGACGAAACGCCTTCGAGAGCGAGAGAGGCGAAAACTGTAACAGTGTAAGTAATGATTCGCCGAGGGCGCGAAAGGTCTCTCGGTGCTCTTTTCTTTTCTTCTCCTCCTTCGGTTCCTCGTTTTGGTTTCCGTAGCAGCAGATTTTCCCCTTTTTCTTCTTTTTATTCTGTTTTTTTATTAATCTGAATTTTCATGCTTCTTTCTTTTTAAACAAAAAAAAATCGTATTCAGGAAGTTAAATTAAATTCGGAGAATTATTATTTACATGAGTGACGACGGGGGGGGTGTGGGCCGGAAAAACCCACCTACGACTTGGTTGGGAACTGTGGTCGAAGGAGCACGTGCAGTATCACGTGACCCACCTTCTAATTCCACATTTCCTTCACTTGAATTTTTATTATAAAACTTTGGTTAAGAAAATGCAAACTATGTACCGAATTAAACCATGGCTAAATTGATATTTCGGATGAACTCAAGAGAGAAAGTTATTATAGGTATATGGATATTCAATGAAATTGGTTTGGGGCATAGAAATTATTAAATAGTTACGGGTTAGTGAACAAGAGTATTTGATTTGGGTCGCTTTGGTAAACTATATTTGGGCTTTGAGTACTAACACAAATGGGCTGGGCTATCTACCTTTTCTTAAATGGTCTGGGCCTATAAGTTGTTGACTTAAAAAATCTAGATATTAATAGTAGGGATAATTCCATTTAAAACCCTGTACTTTTCTCTCATCGCAATTTAAACCCTGTACTTTTTTTTGATCCAAAAAAACATTGTACTTTTGAAAATTGGCAATTAAAACTCTATACTTTTAAAAATTGGCAAATAAAACCCTGAACAAAAAATAATATTATTTAATGCTGACATGGCATCCTAGTCATCTGACACATCATCAATCCCTAATATTTAATAATATTAATTAATATAAAATAAAAATAAAATAATAAAAATAAAAATAAAATTTTAAAAATTATATATATTCATAAAATTATACACATATATAAACATGTTTATAAAAATTTTAAAATTATATACATATATAAATATATTTATATATACATATATACATATATATACATATGATACATATATATCTATATATGTGTATAATTATTATATGTTTTATATGTATGTGTTATATATGTATTTTTCCCTAAAAAACATTATATATATATGTATGATTTTTAGGAAAAAAAATCATATATCACACATACATAAAACATATTTATATATA